>NC_058082.1:317991847-318207906 GCF_014858855.1 Bufo gargarizans
GGTAGACAATACACATACAACATAGTACAGGGAGGAATGGTAGACAATACACATACAACATAGTACAGGGAGGAATGGTAGACAATACACATACAACATAGTACAAGGAGGAATGGTAGTCAATACACATACAACATAGTACAGGGGGGATTAGTAGACAATACAGATACAACATAGTACATAGTACAGGGGGGATTGGTAGACAATACACATACAACATAGTACAGGGAGGATTGGTAGACAATACTCATACAACATAGTACAGGGAGGATTAGTAGACAATACACATACAACATAGTACAGGGAGGATTAGTAGACAATACACATACAACATAGCACAGGGAGGATTGGTAGACAATACACATACAACATAGTACAGGGAGGATTAGTAGACAATACACATACAACATAGCACAGGGAGGATTGGTAGACAATACACATACAACATAGTACAGGGAGGATTAGTAGACAATACACATACAACATAGTACAGGGAGGATTAGTAGACATCACACATACAACATAGTACAGGGAGGATTAGTAGACAATACACATACAACATAGCACAGGGAGGATTGGTAGACAATACACATACAACATAGTACAGGGAGGATTAGTAGACAATACACATACAACATAGTACAGGGAGGATTAGTAGACAATACACATACAACATAGTACAGGGAGGATTAGTAGACAATACACATACAACATAGTACAGGGAGGATTGGTAGACAATACACATACAACATAGCACAGGGAGGATTGGTAGACAATACACATACAACATAGTACAGGGAGG
Organism: Bufo gargarizans; assembly: GCF_014858855.1. Lineage (NCBI taxonomy): Eukaryota > Metazoa > Chordata > Amphibia > Anura > Bufonidae > Bufo > Bufo gargarizans. Next base: position 317,992,650 of record NC_058082.1, read on the forward strand.
ATTGGTAGACAATGCACATACAACATAGTACAGGGGGGATTAGTAGACAATACACATACAACATAGTACATAGTACAGGGGGGATTGGTAGACAATACACATACAACATAGTACAGGGAGGATTGGTAGACAATGCACATACAACATAGTACAGGGAGGATTAGTAGACAATCCACATACAACATAGTACAGGGAGGATTAGTAGACAATGCACCTGCAACATAGCACAGGGAGGATTAGTAGACAATGCACCTGCAACATAGCACAGGGAGGATTGGTAGACAATACACATACAACATAGTACAGGGAGGATTGGTAGACAATACACATACAACATAGTACAGGGAGGATTGGTAGACAATGCACATACAACATAGTACAGGGAGGATTAGTAGACAATCCACATACAACATAGTACAGGGAGGATTAGTAGACAATGCACCTGCAACATAGCACAGGGAGGATTAGTAGACAATGCACCTGCAACATAGCACAGGGAGGATTGGTAGACAATACACATACAACATAGTACAGGGAGGATTGGTAGACAATACACATACAACATAGTACAGGGAGGATTGGTAGTCAATACACATACAACATAGTTCCTGGGAGGAATGGTAGACAACACACATACAACATAGTACAGGGGGGATAGGTAGACAATACTTATACATACATATTTTGTTTCCCCCTATTAACCCAGTGAAACCCCTTAATATATGCTGAGTTGCTTGTTGTAGGAATGAACAATAGGTCTGAGGTAAACCAATGTTCTTGTGTTATTTAAATTGTGGCAAACTTAATAATGCATAAAATGTGTGAGAATTTCTCAGTGATATGACTCAGCTCTAGCTTATGCTCCATTAAACCTACAAAAATCTCTTAACTGCTCTTGTCACTAGACTTTGTGAGAGGAGGTACAGTTTGTGTAATCCAGTCAGAACTGATTAAGCGTAAGCCTTTCACAGCTTTAACATCTATAACTGGTTTGCCACCTAGCATGCCAGCAATAACATTCAGCAGGATAAACCGGGGATTATTTCTCAGGGCTAGGCCAACAGTTATGTTTTTTGTATCACAAGTTAAACTTTTTTCACTCCTTGGTTTACTGTTGGTATGTACATCAGGAAAATATCCCAGTGTATATGCTGAGGTGCCCATAGGATTTTAAGGGATTTCCTGGGAGTAGAATATTGTTGACCTATCCTTAGGATAGGTCATCAATATCTGGTTGGATTTGCCACCAAAAATCAGCTGTTTGTCCAAAATCGATTCACTCCAAACTTTGTTTTAATGTTGTAAGGAGATCAGTCTCCATACAACATTAAAATGTATGGGCTGTGGCGAGAGAAATTCATGAGACTTCATTGAATAATTTCAGGATTTAATTTTTCAACTTGAAAACCATTTTAAAACTTGGTTCCAAAGTTGGTTTCAGTACCAAGGTACTAGCCAGTACCGAAGCCAACTTCAGATTCCTGTTTAATTTTTTTTTCAATTTTAGAAATCAAATGCCGAAGTTATTCAGTCTTGCGAGACTTCAGTCATAACTCATTTCAACTCGACAGAGCCCATAATTTGAAAACATTTAGCATAGGTTTTGCAGCCATCCATTAGCGCAGGGGCAACACGTGAGGTGCACGGTGGGCCGATGAGGGGCCAAACAATAACACAGTTCATCGGTTTACTCACGGTTAGCAGAAAACCTTCCTAGGCTGGCAGCACAGTGTTGAGGAAGACAGCACGAAATCCTCCGGGGCACGCTCTGTTCTAGGGAAGCATCAGCCAAGATGGTGGTTGAGGTGCCATTGATGTTAGGGGTGCTTAGGGTGCTTGTTGCGGCTGAGTCTCTTGATGGTTTTTGTCGTGACGCCAGTACCGTTAATGGTGGTAGAACCAATAGTGGTAATAATGAGGTAGACAGTGGTAAGGTGAACTCACAACTTTTACTGATGTTGACTTTGGCTGCAGCAGTACAGAATACAGTCTCTTGTTGGTTTTAGAGTTAATCTGCAAATCCACTGTTTATAGGCTTTCTTGGCTGGATTTAAGCTTAGCCGGAAATTTCTGTGTCAGTGTAATTTGGTGAGGTTGCCGGAGGCTATGGTATCCTTCACCTGAATATCCAAAGGTCCTGGATGCCGAATTGATGGCTTTTATCCTTTGGTTGATGGAGTCTTTTCACTTGTCCCTTTCTGGGCTAGACTTTAACTGAGCAGAAGTGCTAGATCTGCACTCTCTCCAAACTCAGCAGGGTAACTTGAGATCAATGGATTTTCCCTGTCTGATCTCCACACACTGACTCTCTTCTTCTTACTAACTAGGCCTGACCTAGGTATATATAGAACCTAAGTTTTATCCCCATCTAGTGGTGGCATGTGTAAATTACACCAGACCAGCCTATGAACAGGGATACCACAGGTATTGCAGTGGAAAATAACAGACAATATAAAAATGCAGTTTTAAAGTTATTTTGCAGTGCCCACGTGTTCCTGAGTGGGACGCTGCAGTTTGCTTTGTTTCACATATCCATATGGGAATGAATTTTCAGGTATTGCATATGGTTCTCTCTGGTATCAAGTACTATTAAGAAGAATAATAGTAATGTTGTGGATAATGTTTTGTTTGTGTTATTCTGAACTAAGCATCCAAGTTCTTTTTTAACTTCTATTATTTATTATTCCTGAGAACTAAAGGCCTAAGTATGGCTGCATTATGTACTAAGAATTCCCACAAACTGGGATTACTGCCTATAAACAAGTTTGTTTCCCACTGTAGAGCCCTGGGGAGTATGTCGTTATTCTGCAGACATGGGACCTGCTTGTGTAAAGATGAATTCAGTTTGTTAGGACTCACTGAAACTTTGCTACATCCATTCATGACCTGATCAGATCATATCTATCGTAAATATCATCTTCCCAACCCAAATTAAATACTTGTAGCTTTTAGGTAGAATAGTTTTAAATATTATGTACCATGTACCATTCATAACGTCTTACAGTGCTTTTGGAAAGTCGGACCTTTTCACTTTTTTCAGATTTTGTTCCAGGCTTGTACTAAAATAAAAAAATAAAGTCTTTCCCCATAAATTTGCACTCAATACCTTGCAATGAGACAGTGAAAACAGAATATTAGAAATCTTTGCTAATTTATTTAAAAGAAAAAAGTAAAATATTGCATTGACATAAGTATTCAAACCCTTTACTCACTACTTACTTTAAAGTAAGTAAGTACTTACTTGAAAGACCTTTGGCAGCTATTACAGTCTCCTGTCTTCTTGGGTATGATCCCACAAGGTTTGTACATCTAAATTTGTAGATTATTGCCATTCTTCTCTGCAGATTCTATCAAGCTCTTGTTGGATGGATACTGTTGGTGGACAGCCATTTTCAGGTCTCTCCAGAGAGGTTTGATTGGTTTCAAGTCAGGCCTCTGGCTGAGTCACTTAAGGGCTTGTCCCTAAGCCACTCCTGTGTTGTCTTGGCTTAGGGTCATTGTCTTGTTGGAAGGTAAACGTTTGGCTCCGTTTGAGGTCCAGAGGAGACTAGCTCAAGTTTTCATTAAGAGCATCTCTGTACTTTGCCCCATTCAGATTTTGCTTAACCCTGATCAGTCTCCCTGTCCCACCTGCTGAAAAACACCCGCACGGCATGATGTTGACACCATTATGTTTCACTGTAGGGATGGTTATTGAGCAATGCCTGGTTTCCTCCACACATGATGCTTCAATCTTGGATTCATCTGTAGTTAAAAAAAGCAAATATAGTAGCTAACCTCTGTTTGATATATGGGAAGGGGGTGCACTACTAAGAGACCTACCCAAGGTAAGGTAAATATAAAGTAGGAGGAAAAAAGGAGGAGGCATCCCCCCCCCCTGAAATAAACTGGCACAAGTACAATGGGATATGAGGATATTTAATTATATAAAGTATAGTATATTAACATATCAGCTGGGTCCTTGCTGTCAAATGAAAACTTATAATAATTTCTAAAACATTCATATAAGAAAGTAATTGCAATACTCTATAATATATACAGCAGATATTCCATTAGCTTAAAGGGAATCTGTCACTAGCGAGTAACCAATTTTTTCCCCCCATGAATCCATGTTTAACAGAGTACCTGTTTTCCATCTGTGTTCTTCTTTTGATTGTGAGTCTTGTCATTTCTTCAAAAAAGCGATTCTTCTGATATGTAAATGACGCTGTAAGGAGCCCAGAGGGGCGTTATTCTTTCTCCACGGTGCCCAGGAACGCCCCTCTGATGTGCAGTGCCCGCCTAAGTTTGAAAACTAATTACACCTCCCAGTTCCTCTAAATCGCCTCCCAGAGGCGAGGCTAAGTGCTCAGCACCCGCCCGCCCCCCCGCCCCCAGCGCCGCGCTCTGCAGCAAACACCCCGATCCTCCTCTCGCCGGCATCCCAAATCCGGCGCAGGCGCAGTGCCGTCAGTCATCTTATAGCGCAGGCAATCACCGGCACTGCGCCTGCGCGGGATTTGGGATGCCGGCGAGAGGAGGATCGGGGTGTTTGCTGGAGCGGGGGGAGCGGGGGGGAGCGGGGGGGAGCGGGGGTGGGCGGGTGGGTGCTGTGCATTTAGCCTCGCCTCTGGGAGGCGATTTAGAGGAACTGGGAGGTGTAAATTTCAAACTTAGGCGGGCACTGCACATCAGAGGGGCGTTCCTGGGCACCGTGGAGAAAGAATAACGCCCCTCTGGGCTCCTTACAGCGTCATTTACATATCAGAAGAATCGCTTTTTTGAAGAAATGACAAGACTCACAATCAAAAGAAGAACACAGATGGAAAACAGGTACTCTGTTAAACATGGATTCAAGGGGAAAAAAAATAGGTAAATCGCTAGTGACAGATTCCCTTTAAATAGCATAAGAACAGTAATATGGGTTGCTTTAAAATAGCTTCAGCCTCCGTTTACTATGGTGTGTGATGCAAGCTGTTGTAAATGAATGAACAAGTACTGCGGGCGTAGTGTTTATACACAAGCCGCAGCAAAGTCTCCACTTGATGGAATAGTTTCTAATAGCCTGTAACAGATGTTAGACTTCTATAAGGATGGTGCATCTTACCACCTCCCCACCTCCTGTACATCGTTCTGGAGGATTGATAGTTCCTTCTAGTAAACATCTCCTGGCAGATATATGAACGTGCACTCCAGAACAATCAACACAGGTGACACGGCATCCCCTTGTTTTTGCGTAATCCACAAGCTGTTGTGTTTAGCTCGGTGGTCTCCACGGCCCGCTGGTTAGTCTGGGGTCTGTCCTAGTAGTCCGGTGATAGCAATAAAGCTCTGTACAGTACATTTTATCTTCAGTGGACTCAAATTAATGATTAATAGACAACAATTTTTAAGGTGGACCATTTGATTTACACGTCTACCACTTTGAAGGTGCAAAATTGCAAAATATTTTTACTGTAATACAAAAATTAAGACAAAAAACAGAACTTTAAAGGAGTTTTCTGGCAGTTTTTTTTTTACTTTCTTTTACTCTGGATAGGTCATCAGTATCTGATCGGTGGAGGTCTGACAACCAGGACCCACACCGATCGTATTAGCGCCTTGGCCATCTCAAACTTTGTCAAGCCTATGTGACATCACGTTTATTGGTCACATGGCCTCGGGGTAGCTTAGCACCATTGAGGTGAATGCGGCCAAGCTGTGATACCAAACACAGCCGCTGTACAATGTACGGCGCTATGCCAGGGAAGTTGAGAGAAGGCCACTGGGTTACCTTGAGTGCCACTGCCTTCCCGAACAGCTGCTCGGTAGGGGGTTTAAAAGAGGCTAGGTCATCAGTAAAAACTGTTGGAAAACCGCTTTAATGTGCATTATATTCAGCCCCTGAAAGCCACCTTTTGCTGCAATTACAGATGCAAATCTCTTAGGCTATGTGTTTATTAGCTTAGCACATCTAGACACTGGGATTGTTGCCCATTCCTCCAAGCAAAACTGCAAGTTCTTCAGGATAAATTGATTAGTTGGTGTATAGCAGTCTTCAAGTCATTCTATAAATTCTCAGTTGGATTGAGGTCTGGGCTTTGACTAGGTCATTCCAAGAAATTTAAATGTTTCCCCTTAAACCACTCAATGTATACCTAGCAGTGTGTTTGGGGCCATTGTCCTGGTGGAATTTGAACCTCCATCCCTGTCTCAAATTTCTGAAAGACTGAAACAGATTTTCATCAAGAACTGCCTTGTATTTACTGCCATCCATATTTTCTTGAATCCTGACCAGTTTTCCAGTCCCTGACGAAGAAAAGCTTCCCTATACCATTATGCTGCCACCACCACGCTTAACTATGGGAATGGTGTTCTTGAGGTGATGAGAAGTGTTGTGTTTGCGCTACATAAACGGGGAATTTATCGAGCCCTGCATGCCAGAATTCTGTCTTGAAAAAGTCACAAGTAGGGGCTTTGCAACTTTTTGGGATCACTTCCGCAAAAACTTTGCGACTTTTTGAGCGCTGCACCAATTACAGATCTGAAGTAAAAATTTGGTCAGAATTTCAGAGCAGATCACTTTTGTGACACATTTATGAAGTGTAACTTTTTTAAAAGTCACAAAAAAGTTGCAAATCCACACTTACAATGATATATTCCTCCCATGGTGTTTCCCATGATGGCCAAAATGTTTTTTTTTGTCTCATTTGACCAGAGACCCTTCTCCCATTTGTTTGGACAGTCTACCACATGCTGTTTGGCGAACTCCAAACGTGTTTTCTTTCAGTAAAAGCCCATCCCTATGAAGTGTACGGTTCATAGTGGTCCCATGTACAGATCTTTCCATCTCTGCTCTGTACTGTATCTTTGGAATTCTCACAGTGTTATTGTTAGGTCTTTGTTGAATCTCTGATTAATGCCCTCCTTGCTCAGTCTGAGTTTTGGTGGTTGGACTTCACTTCTAAGGTTTTTGGTTGTGTCATATTGTTTCCATTTTGTTGTAACAGATTTAATGGTGCTTCATGGGATGTTCAAAAGTTAGGATATTTTTTATAACCCAATCGTAGTCTATACTTCTCCACAACTTTGGCTTGTTTGGCGAGCTCTTGAGCCTTCATTGACCAATGCATTCCCTATTCACATTGATTTTACAATGATACACAAAAATATCTGAAAAATGGTAAAACTCCACTAAAACAACATCATAAAATGCTTTAATTATGAATAAATGGCTTTTTATGGCTTTTTTGTTGTAGCAAATGCCACATTTTGTGTGTGAAGGAAGGCATCTAACGGAAGCATTGTGCCTGGGACAGAACCGTATCCTCATCATTGCTAGAGGAGGGTTCGTAAAACATCATCACCCCTCTTCTTTTTGTCTCTGTTCTGTATGATCATTCAGTTTTCATTTCCTCACCGGTTTTACTTCATGCACTCCATAAAATTCAAAAAAGGAAGTAGAAGCACACATTCGGTTTTCAATGTGCCTGTATTCTGTAAGAAACCTAACATTATAGGATATGCCCCCCTCCCCCTGAAAACAATAAAATAGGATATATTTGGTGTGCTGCTCTTGTGCTGTAATTGTATTTGTTAGTACAGTCAGTGCTCGCATTACATTCTTTCTAATTCTCAAAGTCAGTGAAGAAGCTGTTTTCACACCGCTGGCTTAGCCCACAGCACTTTCACTGTGAGAACTTTTTCTTTAATCTTTCTTACACTTGTCAATTTTTGTTCTTGCATTTGCATACATTTTATATACATATTTATATTTTTAGTTGTGCTTTAGGTACTTATTTCATGTCACAATTGACTCATATGAGACTTGATGTCATATTATTGTCATTCTCGTGCGGCCCGTACTCGTGCTGCAGCCCACAAAATGCGGGCCGCAATGCACGAGCACAGTCCGTGGGGCAGCCGCAGAGGATCGCGGACCCATCTGCCCGTTGCGCAAAAAGATAGGACCTGTTTTATCTTTTTGTGGAACGGAAGTACGGGATGAAACCCCACGGAAGCACTCCGTAGTGCTTCCGTAGGGTTCCGTTCCGTGGTTCTGTTCCGCACCATTCTGCATCTCCTGATTTGCGGACCGATTCAAGTGAATGGGTCCGCATCCGTAATGTGGAATGCCCACGGAACGGCGCACGTGTACTGCGGCCGCAATACGGCAACTGGCCGCACACGCCAGAAGGCCTTAAAGGGTTTCTGTCACCAGATTTAACCCTATTAAGCTAGCTGACGTTAGCGATGTGCTATGTCAGCTGAACCTAACTAGCCTATTCCTACTTTTATCTATGTCCCTGTTACGCCAGAAATATAACTTTTATAATATGCTAATTAGCCTGTAGGAGCAGGGGGGGGGGGGGGGCGTTGTTCATACTCCTAGAGGCTCCGTCTCCCACCTTTGTCGCCTCCCTCCAAATCCTGATTGACAGGGTCAGGCAGCGCTCGCATCTGTCTGCCAGCCCTGTGCTCTGGTGAAATCTATATTCGGCGCAGGCGCGGTGAGGAAGCTGGCAGCCTGCGAGCGTCTTTCCCTCACCGCGCCTGCACCGAATGCTGAACAGTGCGAGATTTCACCAGAGCACTGGGCTGGCAGACAGATGCGAGTGCTGGCAACAAAGGTGGGAGAGTGGAGCCTCTAGGAGCAGGAACAATGCCCCCTCTGCTCCTAGAGGCTAATTAGCATAATTAAAAAGTTACATATGTGGTGTAACGGGGGCATAGATAAAAATAGGAATAGGCTAGTTAGGTTTAGCTGACATTAGCACATCGCTAATGTCAGCTAACGTAATAGGGTAAAATCTGGTGACAGAATCCCTTTAAACATTTATTTGTCTTATCAGGAGGCTTGTGTTGTGATATGGGGATTGTCTTATATTAACAACTCATGAATTTACATGTTTAAGTGTTTAAGTGTTTGTGTTATGCCTTTTCTGCTAGCAATAAAATGTATATGATGTTAGTTATATTTTTCTCTTGGTGTGCTTTATTATACATGAGTATTTTCGTCCAGTTTCTCAGTATAAAATTGCACTTTTTCATAAATCACTGAAAAATTCTCTTTCTTGTAATTTTATATTTAAAAGAGATGCACTGATTCCACCTAGTGGACAAATATGCAATATACCTTGGAACAGCTTCTATGCTTTCCATGTACTTCTTGTAATTTTAATATAATTAGGCCCCTTTCACACGAGCGAGTTTTCCGCACGGGTGCAATGCATGATGTGAACGCATAGCACCCGCACTGAATCCTGACCTGTTCATTTCATTGGGTCTGTGTACATGAGCGTTTTTTTTCTCGCATCAGTTCTGCATTGCACTCGCGCAGAAAAAACTGAACTGAACGCAATTGCAGATAAAACTGACTGAACTTGCTTGCAAAATGGTGTGAGTTTCACTGAACGCATCCATGGTTACAGCGGAATATTCAGGCCATGGATCGGCTGTGATTTTTACCTTCTTTGCTAAAATCTGACCCAAGTACCGTCAAAGAAAAGGCAGTTGTGATGGTTCTCGACGTAATTCCCTACTAGGTTAGAAAATTGATTGACATTTGAGAGGTTAGAATGGTTAGTAAAAAGTTTGAAGATTGTTATTTTCTGGACCACTTTCCCCCCTTCTCATCGTCCCTAAAACCAGGATGAAGAGAAGCTGGATTCAACGTGGAGCTGTTACCAGTAGCAACAGGACTGAAGGAGGCAGCAGAGCCAGGCAAGCGGAGCCATTACCGGTAGCAACGGTACAGGACTGAAGGATGCAGCAGAGCCAGGCAGGCGGAGCCATTACCGGTAGCAACAGTGCAGGACTGAAGAATGCAGCAGAGGCGAGGTCAGACGAGCAATGGGTCAGGACAGGTGGCACAGGAACATAGTGAAGCAATCCGGGTCGGCAACAGGTAGCAGGATCTCACAAAGTAGCAGGGTAAACCGCAAGTAGGAGGAACAAACCAGAGAGCTAGTTCCAAGCAAGAGGACTGCTCGAGCAGAAGCTAAACACAATACTCAAGCAATTAGTAACAGGCTTGAGAGGTTTAAATGTGAAACAGGAAGTAAGATAGCACCCGGCTGAGAAACAATCCACCATCTTACCTGAGGGAAAACTTGAGGGCAAGACAATCTAAACTAAACAGACATAGCAGGATGATTCCTGACACAGGATTTAACATTACAAGGTCCCAAAACCGGTTTCCAGGGGAAGGGAAAAGTCAATTTAATTTAGGTCTTAGAGTTCCTCCATTTTCTTATAATACAAACAGTAAAATGGTTTACAAAGACCTTAATTTACCCTTCTCTGGCACACAAAATTAGAAAATCTACTGAATTCTAGGAACCAATTTCTTTCCTCTCTGAGCTTCACATTTTAACCGTTCATATTGGGATTTAAAATCTGCTTCCTTGATCCATGACCTCGGCTGTCCCTGGTTTTATTGGACTCCGTAGTTTTAGTTGGACGGGAGTACATGACAGTGTTAGTTCGCACTGTCTGTGACTTTTGAATGCCCTGTTGCTGGAGCTCGATGGATTCGTGCAGCCACAGTTCTGCCTTCTGGAGGGAACCATGGCTTTGGAGTCTAGTGGGGAATTCATGGATTAACTTTTCCCAAATCCAGACCTCAAAGGTCCCTTCTTTGGGGATGGTCCACTCTGAACCTAAAGTCCATTGGTGCCAATCTTTGAGGGGCTTAACAACTCCTCCTCCATAGATGGATTTCATGTGCTGCTTGGCTGTCCTATACTCAGAAGTGGTACCTTTCTGTTCCCTATATTTCCCTACAACCATGCTCGAGCCTTCTAAAAGTAGGTGCGTCCACCTACAGTGTCCTGCGACACACGCCTGGACGGCTGCTACTCCCCTTCATTTGCCTCTGAGTTGCACTAGGACAGTGATGGCGAACCTATGGCACGGGTGCCAGAGGCGGCACTCAGAGCCCTCTATGTGGGCACCCGCACTGTGAAAAAAGTCTATGGTGTACCATTATATCTTGGACTTTTCCTGTTATTCATCAGCGCAGGGCGCACTATGAACAGCACAGGGAGTGCACTGACTGTAGGCAGGCTTTAATAGCTAAATGATAAAGTACATGGAATATATACTATATTGAACTATAGTATTCAGGTTCAATTGCCGTGTTGGCACTTTACGATAAATAAGTGGGTTTTGGGCTGCAGTTTGGGCACTCGGCCTCTAAAAGGTTCGACATCACTGCACTAGGATTTCTGGCACCGACACACAGACTCCGTTCACCCTAGTTAGACCTCAGGAAAAGGAGTAGCAGCGTGAGGAAAAGGGCTCTCGCCGACACAGCGGCCCTCAGGGTCTCCTAATGAGATATACCAGCCTCAGTTTTGGCTCTGAATAGTGACCTGACCACAGGATAGGGCTTCCAATTGACCTGGAGTGGAATGTGCGCACAGGAAACACACAGTACTCCTATGTACAAAGGGGCGCACAGAGAACACAGTACCTTCTGTGGGGACAGGGTACACACAGAGAACACACAGTACCTTCTGTGGGTTCGAGGGGCGCACAAGAAACACACAGTACTCCCGTGGGGGAAGTATCAACAGAGAACACACAGTACCAGCTGTTGGAAAAGGGGGCCATCACAGAGAACACACAGTACCTCTGTGCGGACGAGGGGTGCACAGGAAACACATAGTACTCCTGTGGGGAAAGGGGTTACTCACACAGCTATTGGTATGCCTGGTTGATATATACCACCTTCTCCCCTTAAAAAAAACTCATCAACTCACTTTCCTTTGCCGATATGATTCTATATAGTCAAGCTGAACAGCACACAAAGCCCTTTTTGCAGTGACTGATCAAAAACCTCTCGCTCAGCAGCAACCCTTGATTTCAGACAGTAGTTCCCACACAATATCACAAGACCCCCAGTAACTAAAGAAAGGTCTCCCAACCAAATCTACAGAGAAGAGAAAGAGAGAGAGAAAAAGAGAGGGAAAAAAGAGCAGGAAAGAGAGGGAAAAAGAGAGGGAAAGAGAGAAATATGTTCCGGAACAGTTTTTAACAATAAAACAGTTAGGGCACAACCAAACTAATCACAGACATAACAAACCCCCTGTTTAGCTACTGATGGCAATATCTGCCTGCTGTGGTGTTAAACTATAACCACCCGACCTTACACACAAAGCCCTTTGTTGGATCTCTCACCATAGATCCTTTGTCCCAGCAGGCACTGAACAGCCCTTTATGGTTGAGAATCCCCCACAACAGTTGTGCAAATATGCAACAAGTATCTGGGCAGCTATTATTGGAAAAACATCAACCACATACACTAAAAAGGTTCTTTCAGTAGATTTTTTTCCTGATATCAGCAGATTGGAGTACACAGATTTCAATTCACAAAGAGCAAAACTTTCTCAAAAATGAGAGTAAGGAAAAGGATTTTCTCACCTTATGCCGACCTTTTTTTCTTTTTGAAAATTAAGCCATGTCTCCTTTAAGTTCTGCTGATAACGAGGGAAAAAATTAGCTCCCTAACTGTGCTCGTCAACTGATATCGCCGTTTGCTCCTTTGTCTCGCTCTCACAGCCGAAAACGACCGCCAGAAGTACAATAGGGAAATCCTTGGTGTAGTGTGCATCGATGTGTGCGCAATTTCTCCAAAATAACGTCACGGAGCCGTTCTCAAGTAGGATCCAATAATGTGCCTGCTTCCAACAGGTAGGCGAGGTTTATTTATACCAGAAGATGGAAGGCGGTCTTACAATCATGACCAATGGGGACAGGTTATGGTATGAAGTGATTGTCTGGCGAAGATGTGAATTATCGCGCAAACTTATGTTCGTGCTTTTGCACACTTATTCGCGCCCTTTTCGTTGCCGCACTTATCCTCGCGGATGAAGAAACCTTTGTTCGACGGTCCCCATCCCTCCCGCCTCAGCCGGTGCCATGACACTGGTATCCTGCAGTAATACCAGGCCTAGCACAAATCAGCTATAGGTCGGGACGACCAGACCATCATGCGAAGGTTTCTGCGCGATGCGAACGCGAACGAATCTGCGCATCTCCATAGGAAAGATGGCGACCATACGGCGAACAATAATTTTTCCACAACAAGCAGGAACAGCTATCTGGCCAGAAGTACTGTAATAGTAGTAGTAGGCCTCAGTTGTCCTTGCTGGCTTGGGAAAGATGCAATATTATCATTGAGGTGATAAAGGATGAGGTTGTTCATTGCTTGGATCACTCCTCCTGTTTGTTGCAGAAGGAGGGCCTGGAGGTTACTTATAAGTGTGAAACTATGCTGTGGAGCCAGGAGTCACTGTGTTCCTCCTGCTCCTCCAAAAAAGACTTGCATGCAGGACCTTTTCGTCTGGTCTTTTGAATCGAAGTATAGCATCAGCTGAATATGTAACATCCCAGAGTTATGTTATAAAAACTCTTTTACCTCGCTACAACCCGTCAAGTGTATTTGCAATGTCATACTGTGCAACTTAACATCACATCCTCAATAATGTGCATTTTGTAAGCCTGTTACATGTATTATGCTGTAATTTCCATGTACACCAGCAGGTGACAGCAATGTGTCAGCAGGACCTTAGATAGTTTAGTGTTTCTAAACCAGAATAGTACTTTCCAGTTTAGCTCCCCCTCTATGAGCAGAAGTGGGCTGTCTCATGTCCTGTCTCATGGGGAGGAAAGTAAGTTCAGTTAGTGTGCCAGCCACCCCACCTAGGGGAAGGCTGTGCTGGTAGGAGCTCCCAGTTCTAGGGATACCAACCCAGGCTCTTGTCTCGGTTGAGACCAAAGATCACCATTCCCAGTCTGAGCCTTCAGCCTTAACTGGTGACAAGCAAGCAGCCACCTCCAGAACTCCAGGACGAACCATTCCCTGTGAGCATAACTGAGTACCAGCCAGAGACCAGGAGAAGCCAAATTCCTCCTCAACTAGTCAGTCCCCAACACAGCAGAAGATAGCCAGAGCAGAAGACAGATTCCTGCCATATTCTGCAGGCATATGATAGAAGCAGAAGAGATAGTAATCCCTGGCCATACATTGCCAATACCTGCTGGGACCCAAAGCTATTGCTGTATCTCATGTGGATTAATGCTGCCTCCAGTAAAGACAAGTTTGAGTTATATTCCAAGTCTGGATCTCATTCATTACTACCAAGTTCCTAAATTACTCCTACTAGCAACACACTCATTTATTGCAAGTGAGCCAGGATCCAGGAGTCCAGCCGTACCCAGGTAGGAGACACCGTTGACACTATACCTACTGCTACACAGAGACATTACACCACTCTGGCATTCCTCACCTGGTACGTGAGTTGCAACATCTTAAAGGGCCCTGAGACTGTAGCTTGCGCACGCTGAAATTGGCGTCACAAACAAAAACAATAGACTTCTATATCCATATCCGGACCCACTGCATAATTTTGGTGTCCCCCTAACCGTACCACTGTCCTGCTCATTGCACATATTTAACACACAAATACAGAGCAAGAACCAAGATAGCTACATACAGCACCAGAACCAAGCCTATATGTCAAATACAGCGCAAGAACCAACAAAATAAATATAGCACCAGAACCAAACCCTGAAGTCAAATACAGCACCAGAACCAAGTTCACTATATAAATAAAGTACTAAAACCATGTGAAATACATACATACATCACCAGGTTTTAAAAAGTTCAGTACAGATACAATTTCAGTAAATCGAATACAGCGGCTCACCCCTGTCACGTATGGATAGGTGCTCACCCTCTGGTCCTACCCCCAGGACCCCAAAGGATTCAAAAGGTGATATGTAAAGTGAGGGGGCACACACACCAGAGAAACAGTATGGAAACAATTAACGGATGAATAATTAATATTTATTACTCTAAAAACACTCCCCTAAAAAGATATATATAAAACATACATAAAATAATAACAACCTATAATTAATTGTCATGTAAATCCACTGATATGGGTAATAATGTCGATTGTTCAGCTGCAGTATTCTGGATAGTACTGTGGGTATAATAAAATAAAATTCATCCAAATGGTATCCCACTTTGTACGGTACTGTGGCACAAACAAGTATGCAATGTCCAGAAGGTAACTCCAACAGGTGTATTTTACTTTCAATGCAATGGAACAATGCTGCTGGCTATATATCAATGTCCAGTATTCAGAATAGCATGCGTGAATGTTTGCACAGATCCTCAGATTACTCACAGTGTCCAGCCGCTTGCAGTCTCCCGGTCTCACCCGGTCTCACCCCTCCTTATTGTACGGCTGTAGCGCTGGTTTTTCCAGGTAGCCGAACACGGCCGTCTGTGGCGTCCCACGTGACCTGATGCTCTGGGGTTCCGGGCGGACGCTGCGATGACGTCACTGCTATGCGGCGGTAATTTCAAATCTGGTAGCGGATCTCTTCTGCTGGCAACTTGATATTTAATTTCTTTATCCTTTATTCTTTTGTTGAATCCACGCTCACTCCACAATGCCATGAGTATTGGCATTGTGGAGTGAGCGTGGATTCAACAAAAGAATAAAGGATAAAGAAATTAAATATCAAGTTGCCAGCAGAAGAGATCCGCTACCAGATTTGAAATTACCGCCGCATAGCAGTGACGTCATCGCAGCGTCCGCCCGGAACCCCAGAGCATCAGGTCACGTGGGACGCCACAGACGGCCGTGTTCGGCTACCTGGAAAAACCAGCGCTACAGCCGTACAATAAGGAGGGGTGAGACCGGGTGAGACCGGGAGACTGCAAGCGGCTGGACACTGTGAGTAATCTGAGGATCTGTGCAAACATTCACGCATGCTATTCTGAATACTGGACATTGATATATAGCCAGCAGCATTGTTCCATTGCATTGAAAGTAAAATACACCTGTTGGAGTTACCTTCTGGACATTGCATACTTGTTTGTGCCACAGTACCGTACAAAGTGGGATACCATTTGGATGAATTTTATTTTATTATACCCACAGTACTATCCAGAATACTGCAGCTGAACAATCGACATTATTACCCATATCAGTGGATTTACATGACAATTAATTATAGGTTGTTATTATTTTATGTATGTTTTATATATATCTTTTTAGGGGAGTGTTTTTAGAGTAATAAATATTAATTATTCATCCGTTAATTGTTTCCATACTGTTTCTCTGGTGTGTGTGCCCCCTCACTTTACATATTACCAGATACAATTTCAGAAGTCAGGTGAGCCATCACCATAGTACAGTGTGAAACTTCAGCTCCCAGTATGGCCTGAAAAGTAGTAAAGGGATGCTGGGAGTTGTTTCAGAAAACAGCATGATACCACCCATCATAAGCCCCCTTTATGTATAGTTCCTCTCATATGTGACCCCTGTAGGTATACAGTTGCAATAAAAAGTATGTAAACCCTTTGGAATGATATCGATTTCTGCACAAATTGGTCATAAAATGTGATCTGATCTTTATCTAAGTCGCAACAATAGACAATCACAGTCTGCTTAAACTAATAACACAGAAATAATTAAATGTTACCATGTTTTTATTGAACACATCATGTAAATATTCACAGTGCAGGTGGAAAAAGTATGTGAACCCTATAGACTAATGACATCTCCAAGAGCTAATTGGAGTGAGTTGTCAGCCAACTGAAGTCCAATCAATGAGATAAGATTGGAGGTGTTGGTTACAGCTGTCCTGCCCTATAAAAACACACACACCAGTTCTGGGTTTGCTTTTCACAAGAAGCATTGCCTGATGTGAATGATGCCTTGCACAGAAGAGCCCTCAGAAGACCTACGATTAAGAATTGTTGACTTGCATAAAGCTGGAAAGGGTTATAAAAGTATCTCCAAAAGCCTTGCTGTTCATCAGTCCACGGTAAGACAAAATGTCTATAAATGGAGAAAGTTCAGCACTGCTGCTACTCTCCCTAGGAGTGGCTGTCCTGTAAAGATGACTGCAAGAACACAGCGCAGACTGCTCAATGAGGTGAAGAAGAATCCTAGAGTGTCAGCTAAAGACTTACAAAAGTCTCTGGCATATGCCAACATCCCTGATACCGAATCTATGATACGTAAAACACTAAACAAGAATGGATTTCATGGAAGGATACCACAGAGGAAGCCACTGCTGTCCAAAAAAACATTGCTGCACGTTTACAGTTTGCACAAGAGCACCTGGATGTTCCACAGCAGTACTGGCAAAATATTCTGTGGACAGATGAAACCAAAGTTGAGTTGTTTGGAAGAAACACACAACACTATGTGTGGAGAAAAAGAGGCACAGCACAGCAACATCAAAACCTCATCCCAACTGTGAAGTATGGTGGTGGGGGCATCATGGTTTGGGGCTGCTTTGCTGCATCAGGGCCTGAATGGATTGCCATCATCGATGGAAAAATGAATTCCCAAGTTTATCAAGACATTTTGCAGGAAAACTTAAGGCCATCTGTCCACCAGCTGAAGCTCAACAGAAGATGGATGTTGCAATAGGACAACAACCCAAAGCATAGAAGTAAATCAACAACAGAATGGCTTAAAGAGCAGAAAATACACCTTCTGGAGTGGCCCAGTCAGAGTCCTGACCTCAACCCGATTGAGATGCTGTGGCATGACCTCAAGAAGGCTGTAAAGAGGAATGGTCAAGAATTATTCCTGACCGTTGTGCACGTCTGATCTGCAACTACAGGAAACATTTGGTTGAAGTTATTGCTGCCAAAGGAGGTTCAACCAGTTATTAAATCCAAGGGTTCACATACTTTTTCCACCTGCATTGTGAATGTTTACATGGTGTGTTCAATAAAAACATAGTAACATTTAATTATTTGTGTGTTATTAGTTTAAGCAGAGTGTGATTGTTTATTGTTGTGACTTAGATGAAGATAAGATCACATTTTATGACCAATTTGTGCAGAAATCCATATAATTGCAAAGGGTTCACATACTTTTGATTGCAACTGTAGTATCTCTTATGTGCCCCTTTTATGCATAGCACCTCTTAGGTACCCTTTTCATGTATAGTGCTTCTTATGTCTCCCTTTTATGTATAGTACCTCTTATATGTACCCTCATGATGTATAGCGTCTTTTATATGTGCCTTTTTGTGTATAATGGTTCTTTTATGTGCCCCTTAATGTACAGTACCTTTTATATGTGCCCCCTTTATGCATAGCTCCTCTTATATGTGCCCCTTTATGTATAGTGCCTCTTATATATGCCCCCTTTATGTATAGGGCCACTTATATGTCCCCTCTTTATGTTAAGTGTCTCTTATAGGTGCCCCTTTATGTATAGCGCCTTTGAATACAGCGTACACACACTGGGTAGAAGCTAGAATTCAGTGGGTAAAGGAAGGTGTGACGTCACCGGTTACATGTTGCTGATGGTCACGTGGTCAGAGGTATAATAGATGCAGTAGGTTTATATAGTATATACAGCCATGGCCAAAAGTTTTGAGAATTACATTAATATTGTAAATTGGAAAAGTTGCTGCTTAAGTTTTTATAATAGCAATTTGCATTTACTCCAGAATGTTATGAAGAGTGATCAGATGAATTGCATAGTCCTTCTTTGCCATGAAAATTAACTTAATCCCCCCCCAAAAAATTTCACTGCATTTCATTGCTGTCATTAAAGGACCTGCTGAGATCATTTCAGTAATCGTCTTGTTAACTCAGGTGAGAATGTTGACGAGCACAAGGCTGGAGATCATTATGTCAGGCTGATTGGGTTAAAATGGCAGACTTGACCTGTTAAAAGGAGGGTGATGCTTAAAATCATTGTGCTTCCATTGTTAACCATGGTGACCTGCAAAGAAACGCGTGCAGCCATCATTGCGTTGCATAAAAATGGCTTCACAGGCAAGGATATTGTGGCTACTAAGATTGCACCTCAATCAACAATTTATAGGATCATCAAGAACTTCAAGGAAAGAAGTTCAATTCTTGTTAAGAAGGCTTCAGGGCGTCCAAGAAAATCCAGCAAGCGCCAGGATCGTCTCCTAAAGAGGATTCAGCTGCGGGATCAGAGTGCCACCAGTGCAGAGCTTGCTCAGGAATGGCAGCAGGCAGGTGTGAGCGCATCTGCACGCACAGTGAGGCAAAGACTTTTGGAAGATGGCCTGGTGTCAAGAAGGGCAGCAAAGAAGCCACTTCTTTCCAAAAAAACATCAGGGACAGATTGATTTTCTGCAGAAAATATGGTGAATGGACTGCTGAGGACTGGGGCAAAGTCATATTCTCCGATGAAGCCTCTTTCCGATTGTTTGGGGCATCAGGAAAAAGGCTTGTCCGGAGAAGAAAAGGTGAGCGCTACCATCAGTCCTGTGTCATGCCAACAGTAAAGCATCCTGAGACTATTCATGTGTGGGGTTGCTTCTCATCCAAGGGAGTGGGCTCACTCACAATTTTGCCCAAAAACACAGCCATGAATAAAGAATGGTACCAAAACACCCTCCAACAGCAACTTCTTCCAACAATCCAACAACAGTTTGGTGAAGAACAATGCATTTTCCAGCACAATGGAGCACCGTGCCATAAGGCAAAAGTGACTTATCCAGGCCATTCTGAGATTGTTTTTTCGTCACATATTGTACTTCATGACACTGGTAAAATGAAGTAAAATAAAATTCATTTTTATTTATAAAAAAATACAAAATTTACCATTTTATTTTTTTAAATGGCAAATTTCCAAGTTTCAATTTCTCCACTTCTATAATACATATTAATACCTCCAAAAATTGTTATTACTTTACATTCCCCATATGTCTACTTCATGTTTGGATCATTTTGGGAATGATATTTTTTTTTTTGGGGACGTTACAAGGCTTAGAAGTTTAGAAGCAAATCTTGAAATTTTTCAGAATTTTTCAAAAACCCAATGTTTAGGGACCAGTTCAGGTCTGAAGTCACTTTGCGAGGCTTACATAATAGAAACCACCCAGCAATGACCCCATTCTATAAACTACACCCTCAAGGTATTCAAAACTGATTTTACAAACTTTGTTAACCCTTAAGGTGTTCCACAAGAATTAATGGAAAATAGAGATACAATTTCAAAATTTCACTTTTTTGGCAGATTTTACTTTTTAATAATTTTTTTCCAGTTACAAAGCAAGGGTTAACAGCCAAACCAAACTCAATATTTATGGCTCTGATTCTGTAGTTTACAGAAACACCCCATATGTGGTTGTAAACCTCTGTACGGGCACACGGCAGGGCGCAGAAGGAAAAGAATGCCATATGGTTTTTGGCATTAGACATTTATGGTTAAAGGGGTTGTCTCACTTCAGTAAATCGCATTTATCATGTAGAGAAAGTTAATACAAGGCACTTACTAATGTATTGTTAAAAAGCAGTTTTACTCTTGAAAACTTTTCTTTATAGTTTAAAGCAGTTTCAGCAAACAGCAGGACTGTGTAAATAATCCCATATGTTAAACATGTCGCTAAAGAAGACCAATTAACATACGCTCACAGGCTTATTCACAAAAGGGTGAAGAATTTGGAGAAGGGAACAATCTAGGACAATAGTAAAGTGAGCTAAGTTGGAGAATTTTTTTCAAATCAGCTATGTTGTCCTATATTGTTCACTTCTCCTGACTTCTCCAAACTCTTCACCCTTTTGTGAAATAACCCTGTGGGTGTTGTTGGTGTGTGCAACTAATACTACTTATTCTGTTGTAACGCAGAATGCCGCAGTCAGGGGTGTGTGTAACACAGAGTGCGGCGGTCAGAGGTGCATGTAACACAGGGGTGCTGGTCAGGGGTGCATCGCAGATGGAAAAGGTACTTACAGTTCTGATGTGCTCTGTCCTCGTGCCTTCTTCCTCTAGGCGTGGTGGCAGGGGGAGGGGCGTGCAACAATGTTTTCTAATCTTAAATTCCCAATTCTTTTCTGCCTCTGCAGGCCCTGCTAGGCTGAAATACACAGGCAGCCAATGGCAGTGCTGCCCTCTCCCTCAAAGCCAATAGCAGCTGAGGTGGGTGGGGGAAGATTCACTTGGGTGCTGACTGCCGAGGACCCCGTAGTGAAGCGGGTGGGCAGCATGGGCAGTACTTTCAGTTTGGCAAAACTGACAGATTGCCGCTGTACTCAGGGCCATTTTTAATATTGATTGGATCCTGGGCAAAAATTTACTTGGACCTTCCCACACCCTAGCATGCATTCACACCTTCCACAACACACACACAAAAATAAAACCCACACACCTCATAGAGTAGTAAAATTGAATAATAATGAGTGGCCACTAGAGGTGTTCCTTGGCAGTAATGTAAATACTGCCTTTTTTTCTGAAAAGGCAGTGTTTACATTAAAAAGCTTGCAGAGACATGCTATAGACACCAGAACTACTACGTTTAGCTGTTGTGGTTCTGGCGACTATATTGTCTCTTAATATAGAGAAAGAAAAAAGAATCATCACAAAAGTATCAAAAAAAATGGCTGTATTATTATTCTAAAAATTAAAAAAGAACAACTTCAGACCGGACCACCATTTTTCAGCCATTTCTCGTCTCTGCAGTTTGACAAACAAAATCTTAGTTTACTACTTTTCCATCATCCTCCCATCTTCTGGACAAATCATCCTACTACCTCCAATACTGTGCCGCTGTGCTCCCCAATATTATACTGCAGAAACAGATAAACCCCCTGATAGTGGTACCATGCAGATAGTTCACTTCAATAAGTATTGGCACATAGTGCCCTAAAATAACAGCGCCCAGCAAATAGTGCCCCTGACACTAATAGTGTAAATATAACGTCCCCCAAAAATAATTGTTGTAAGCTGATACTGTGCCAAGGTGCCCCCACAGTAATAGTGCTCCCAAAAGTCCCACCAATAAGAATAATTCTCTGCTAGAGCACACATGGTAGTAATATTGCTCTTACAGTGCCCCCAATATGTCCCACTGTACCCCAGAAGTAATAATGCTCCCATAGTGCCCATACTAGTAATCATGTTCCCCATAGACACCCAGTAGTAATAAAGCCCATCATAATGCCCCCCAGTACTAATAATTCTCCTTATAATGTGCCAGTGCAAAAAGATACCCCCTTTTAATGACCCCAGTTGACCTAATGTCCCCATAGTGTCCCCATAATGTGCCAGTATTGTCATGGTCTTACCTTCTTGCTGTTCTCCTTCGTTTGACATGTGCTGGCGGCCATCTTGGTTTCTGGGTTTCTTGTAGCCTCCCACCCTGCGGCTTCTCCTTCCCACTGGGAGGAGCTGGATGCCTAGCTCATATATATAGGAGGTCTGTGGCTTCAGTTCCTTGCTTGGTCCTCCTGTGTTCACATGCTTCTAAGACTGCTGCTGCTTCTGGTTCCTGATCCTGGCTTCGTCTGACTACCCTGCTGGTTCCTGATCCAGGCTTCGTCTGACTACCCTTCTGGTTCCTGACCTCTGGCTTCGCAAGACCCTGCTTCGGTTTAGCCATCCGTTTGGACTTTTGCCTGACAGCTTGATTTTCAATAAAGCCTTCTTATTTCCACTTATCTCTTGTTGTACGTCTGGTTCATGGTTCCATGACAAGTATAAAATACCCCTCTATAGTGCCTCCAGTAAATGCCCCATAGTGCTCATCTCCCCCTTCTTCCTAGTGTTTCCCATAATGTACCAGTATAAAATGCCCCATATATAGTGCCCCAGTGGATGCCCTCAGTGTCCGCCATAATTTGAAAGTATAAATTACCCCTTCTTAGTGCCCCTTATAGATGAGCCCATAGTACACCTCTTTCTCCTTTCCCCATAGTACCCACCATAATGTGCCCCAGTATAAAATTCCCCTATACAGAGCCCCCCATATAAAATACCCCTTCTTTGTGGCCCCAGTAGAAGCCCCCATAGTGTTCCTCTCCCCCCTTCCCCCATATAAAATACCCCTGCTTTGTGGCCTTAGTAGATGCCCCCAATAATGTGCCAGTAAGAAGTGCCCCATAGATGCCCCTATAGTGCCACCAATAATGTGCCAGTAACAAGTGCCACCCAATAATGTGCCAGTAAGAAGTGCCACCAATAATATGCCAGTAAGAAGTGCCCCCATAGATGCGCCCACAGTGCCCCCCAATAATGTGCTACTAAGATGTGCCCCCATAGATGCCCCCTAATAATGTGCCAGTAACAAGTGCCCCCATAGATGCCCCCCAATCATGTGCCAGTAAGAAGTGCCCCATAGATGCCCCCAATCATGTGCCAGTAACAAGTGCCCCCATAGATGCCCCCAATCATGTGCCAGTAACAAGTACCCCCATAAATGCCCACCAATCATGTGCCAGTAACAAGTACCCCCAAAGATTCCCCCTAATCATGTGCCAATAACAAGTGCCCCCATAGATGCCCCCAATCATGTGCCAGTAACAAATGCCACCACAGAAGCCCCCCAATCATGTGCCATTAACAAGTGCCCCCATAGCTGCCCACCAATCATGTGCCAGTAACAAGTGCCCCCATAGATGCCCCCAAATCATGTGCCAGTAACAGGTGCCCCCATAGATTCTCCCCAATCATGTGCCAGTAACAGGTGCCCCCATAGAAGCCCCCCAATTATGTGCCAGTAACAGGTGCCCCCATAGCTGCCCCCCAATCACATGCCAGTAGTAGTACCATATAAAAAAAAATAAACACTTATACTTACCTCCATCAGGCTGACAATGATGCGATGCAGGCCTCTTCCGGCCTGTGTCCCGCGCTGTACGGCTCAGGAAGAGCGATGACGTAATTGTGCCGCCTGCACTGGCCTCTGATAGGCAGTAGGCATTAGGCCTGCAGTCTATCAGAGGAACGAGGAAGGGAGATGCCTCTCCTTACCCTGCCCCGCCGCAGCACTTCCATCTGTATCGCTGTCTTGAGGACGGCGATACAGATGACACAGATGACTATGGAGATGAGCGCTTCCACAATGGAGGTGCTCATCTCCCTGTGCTCTGTCACTGCCCCATACATCACCATTGGCCATCGGGGCTCAAGAGGCAGCTGCCTTGGGCCCCCCAGGAGCAATTCAGCCCGGGGCGGCTGCCTCTTTTCCCTAGCGTTAAAGACGGCCCTGGCTGTACTAGCGGAGGTGGAGGCGGCCAGCGTTTTAAAGGGGAATCAGCGCGGGGGGGCAAAGAATAACCCCCCTGTAGGGACTCCCATGGGGATATGCCACTAGGCCTGGAAACAGGGAAATAAAGGGAGCAAATCACCTTCTAACACATCCCTAAATCCTAGCCCTGACCTAACTGTATGAGCGAACCGTAATGGTGGGAGGGCTCATACACAGAACCTCAGGCCATACTAACCCTAGAGATCCCTGGTAATAATGTCAGGGCTAGGAGACGACCTGTTCATCCATAACTGGAGTCTCCAGCAGGCCTAGTAAAAAGAAATGAGCAGACAGTAGCATAAACCAGATTGGCAGGTAAGCACCCAGTGCAAACAACACACACTGGAACAACAGCACCTGCTACAACAACTGGAAGAAACAACAACTTCTACTGTCTAGTGGTTCCCCCTCCGGGAAACCCTGAAGCCCACTTCCGCAGGCCAGTGGTTAATGCGGTTCCCCCTCCGAGGAACTCAGGAGCCCCCTCACTGGGGGCACAACACACAGGGAAACGCCTTGCATACATGCTGGATGAACAACACCAAAAGACCAGACATGAAACTACAAGACGCACATACCCTGAACATAAACCCACCCCAAACATCAACACAGGTAAGGTAGGGAACATGAAGGATACATAAGGGATGACAATCTATGTCCAACAAGGTGGCCCTCAAACTGGACAGATAGTAAGGTCCAGGATGGCAGCATAACTCCAGCTCCACAAGAAGCTTAAACCACTAACCTCAGGCTCCAAGCCCAAGTACTATAAGAGCCCACACCCAGCTTCACCTTGCTCACACTTTAACACCATACTCACCAGAATGGGAAGGGACAACAACCTTAAAGGGGAAGTTGGTAAACATGCTAAAAACTACACATTGCCACCGGCAACAAGCATGCACGGCTAAAGTGTCACGGTCCACTACCACCAGACCATGTCACAGCCGTGACAATAGCTTGTTCCCTGACCCCATGGATTTCTGGGTAGGCAGTCTAAAACAGTGTCTTTTTTCTTTGTTGCCCAGCCTCCAGTGTCTTCTTGCAGACGTTTTCAGTGCCACAGGGGACGTGGTGACACCCAAAAGGACCAAGTTTTAAAAACTTTACTTTTCTCAAAATGAAACAAGCCTAGATTGGGGAGGTGCCCCATCTTGCCACTGTTGCTGTCGTCCTGCCTACCTTCATGTTGTCTGCCTACCATCATGTTCTGTATGGATGCTGCTCCTGCCTCTAACATGCCACTGCTGCCGCTTAGCTACCATCATGTTTCATACGGTTGCTGCGTCGTCCCTTCATCACACCACAGATGCCTTCTTGTCAGTGCTGCTCACAGCCTACCAACATGTTCCATAAGGTTGCTGCTGCCTCCATCATGCCACTGCTGCTGTCTAACTACCATCATGTTTTGTACAGTTGGTGCTGCCTTCATCATGCCACTGCAGCCTTAATGCCACTGCTGTTGACTGCCTACCATCATTTCCTGTAGGGATGCTGCTGCCTGCCTACCAACATGTACCACATGGATGCTGACCTTGCCGCTGCCTCAGTTGCTGCTCCTCGCTGCTAATCCCCTACTGCCACCACTATTAACATTACAAATCTGCCATTACTACCACTACTACTACTACAGCTACAACTACTACTAATATTATTACTGCTGCCCATAGTCAGCCGACCTATTGCAATGTATTTTCTATGCTGTGCTGCTTTTTCTGCCGCTGCTATTGCGACCACGTGCCATCTTATTATCCTACCTTTTCCATATCCATACTGTGCTGCTTCCAAATAAAAGGGAGAAATATAAGCTCGTTCACAATGAGCCACTTCTTCTGACAATTAACACTTGTGCCTGTCGTATGGACAGGCATAACTTTAGGATGCTTGGTACACCAACAAGCCACTTTTTTTTTTTTTTTTATCCCATAACACTCTGTGTTTAAAAACCATCTGCCCTCAATAAGGGACAATTTTTGGAAACTTTGAAAAATTAAAAAGCATAACACATGCCACGGTGTGTTTTTAAATACGATGCTTGTTAACATTGTCAAACATGCGTATACCCATAGCTATGTAAGTCAGTGTCACTCAGACATCATTAACTATTGCTGTCATTGCAGTTAAGAGCTTAGGGAGCAAAAATGTATAAAAAATGGCTGAAAAGAGATAACAAGTTTTCCTAAAAATTATGGGGCACATTTATTAAGACCGGCATTTTAGACGCCAGTCTCAATAAGCCCTATACCTGACGGTGGATCTGCCAGAGTTATGAAAAGGCGCAGGCCTTTTCATAACTTTGGCGGATCCACCGTCGCTTCTAAATTTAAGACAGCTTCCAAGCTGTATTACAGTTAGACCATTTACTATGCCTAAAACAGGCTTAAAAAATAAAGCACCAAATAACAAAAATTTGGATACTAATAACTGATAGACAGAGGCATTTAATTGCTAAGTCACCATAACCGATATCAAATAAATATAAACCTTCGTATAGAAATAGTAAGATATCTTTATTCAATATGACATAAATACATAAAACAAATAAACAAACAATGAAAAATAGCAGAAAATGGAAACACCCCCAAAGAGAGGACAAACAGGGAGCCGCAGAGTCAGCGGGCGACACCAGCAACAGCAGAAAACAAAGGAAAGAAATAACAGAGCATACGCCTGCCACTACCAGCACATTAAGTATCTCAAGGCAAAAAAAACTTGGAATATAAACACTGGAAAAGCAGGAGCAAGGCATAAACAACTGAAAATTTGCTGTACTACCGTGTGTGGCACGTTGACCCTGCAGCCTCCTCCACCCAACGCCGTTTCGCCTAACAGGCTTCTTCCGAATTTTTGGGGATCTGGCGTGAGCGGGGAGAAGTCACAGATTGCGGCACAAAATGAGACAGAGAGTGGTTAAAAGACAAGCCAAGGTCAAAATCACAAACAAATTCAAATACAATCCAAGAACCAGGAACCTAGCTAGTGAGCTCAAACAAAACTATCACTGGCACTGGTGTATGGCCAGGAATGGGTTTAACCCCTTAAGGACCCTGCCATATTTTACCTTAAGGACCCGGTCATTTTTTGCAAATGTGACATGTGTCACTTATTTATCTACTTTTATAATGGATAGTAATACCTCCAAAAATAGTTATTACTTTACATTCCCATATGTCTACTTCATGTTTGGGGGGGGGGGGGGGGACATTAGAAGGCTTAGAAGTAAATCTTGAAATTTTTCTGAAAATTTCTAAAACCCACTTTTTCAGGACCAGTTCAGGTCTAAAGTCTCTTTGTGAGGCTTACATAATAGAAACCACCCAAAAATGACCCCATTTTAAAAACTACACCCCTCATGGTATTCAAAACTGAATTTACTAACTTTGTTAACCTTTTAGGTGTTCTACAAGAATTAATGGAAAATAGAAATAAAAACTTTTTGGGCAGATTTTCCATTTGAATCTTTTTTTTCCAGTTACAAAGCAAGGGTTAACAGCCAAACAAAACTCAATATTTATAGCCCTGATTCTGTAGTTTACAGAAACACCCCATATGTGGTCATAAACTGCTGTAAGGGCACACAGTGATACGGTTTTTAGAAGGCAGATTTTGCTGGACTGGTTTTTTGACACCATGTCCCATTTAAAGCCCCCCTGATGCACCCCTAGAGTAGAAACTCCAAAAAAGTGACCCCATTTTAGAAACTATGGGATAAGGTGGCAGTTTTGTTGTTACTATTTTAGGGTACATATAATTTTTGGTTGCTCTATATTACACTTTTCATGAGGCAATGTAACAAGAAATAGCTGTTTTGGCACCGTTTTTATTTTTTTGTTATTTACAATATTCATCTGACAGGTTAGATCATGTGGTATTTTTATAGATCAGGTTGTCACGGACACGACAATACCAAATATGACTTTTTTCGGCTGTTTGTTTCAGTTTTACATAACAAAGCATTTTTGAAAAAAAAAAAATGTTTTTGTGTCTCCACATTCTGAAAGCCGTAGTTTATTTTTTGGGGCGACTGTCTTATGTAGGGGCTCATTTTTTTCAGGATGAGATGACGGTTTGATTGGTACTATTATAGGGTGCATATGAATTTTTGATCGCTTTCTATTACACTTTTTGTGATGTAAGGTAACCAAAAATTGCTATTTTTTTACGGTATTCACCTGAGGGGTTAGGTCATGTGATATTTTTCTAGAGCAGGTTCTTACAGACACGTTGATACCTAATATGTCTACTTTTTTTTATTTATGTAAGTTTTACACAATGATTACATTTTTTAAACAAAACAAATTATGGAAGCCATAGTTTTTTTTTATTTTAGGCAATTATCTTTGGTAGTGTACCATTGTTGCGGGATGAGGTGACGGTTAGATTGGCACTATTTTGGGGTGCGTATGACTTTTTGATCGCTTGCTATTACACTTTTTGTGATTTAAGGTGACCAAAAATTGCTTTTTTTATACTGTTTTTATTTAATTTTCTTTACGGTGTTCATCTGAGGGGTTAGGTCATGTGATATTTTTATAGAGCAGGTTCTTACGGATGCAGCGATACCTAATATGTATACTTTTTTTATTGGCTTAAGTTTTACACAATAACAGTTTTTAAAACAAAAAAAACAACAATGTTTTAGTGTCTCCATATTCTGAGCCATAGTTTTTTATTTTTTTGTCGATTGTCTTAGGTAGGGGCTCATTTTTTTGGAATCAGTTGACGGTTAGATTGGTACTATTTTGTCGGGCATACGCCTTTTTGATCGCTTGGTATTGCACTTTTAGTGGTGTAAGGTGACCAAAAAATGTTTTTTTTTTAGCACAGTTTTTTTTGTTTTGTTTTTATGGTGTTCTCTTGAAGGGTTAGGTCATGTGATATTTTTATAAAGCTGGTCGATACGGACGCGACGATACCTAATATGTCTATATGTCTTTTCCCTATTTTTTTCAATTTTTTCAAACTGACGCTTTTTTAAATTTTTTTACTTTAAACTTTAGATTTTTTTTTTACTTTAATTTTATAAACTTTTTTTTTTCACTTTATTATTTGTCCCACTCTGTGACTTCAACATTTCAGGGTCTGATCCCTTTTTTCAATGCAGCACAATACATCTGTATTGTGCTGTATTGAACTGTTAGTGTCCTACACTGTAAGATGCTAACAGTTGCCTACGAGACCCAGCCTGGGCCTCTTAAGCCTTCGTACATGCCAGGCCCCAAGCCTTGGAATGGCTTGGGGCTGCCATGGCAACCATCGAGTCCCTGCCACAGCAGCGCGGGGACCGATGGATGAGGTGAGGGAGCTCAAACCTCCCATATGCCGCGATCAGCACTGACCGGGGCATATGAGGGGTTAATCCACCGACATCGGCATCATCACCGATGCTGGTGGATGCAGCAGGGATCCCGCTGTCAGTAACAGCCGGATCTCTGTCGCTGATCGCTGCACCACACGTGGGGGGAGGAAGGACTGCAGGACGAGAATGCTCGTCCTCTAGCGCTAAGTGCCAGCGATTTAGGACGAACATTCTCATCCTGGGTCGTTTAGCTGTTAAATAGAGCAGTCCCTGGATCAGAACCTGATGGATCATGACTTGGTGCTCTATTAGTCAGAACACACTCTATTGTGTGCATGCTGGGAGTTGTAGTTTCACAGCAACTGGAGTGCTGAAAGTTGATGATCTAGACCAGGCATCCTCAAACTGCAGCCCTCCAGCTGTTGTAAAACTACAACTCCCACAATGCCCTGCTGTAGGCTGATACCTGTAGGCTCTTCGGGCATGCTGGGAGTTGTAGTTTTGCAATAGCTGGAGGGCCGCAGTTTGAGGATGCCTGATCTAGACTACTAAAGCCAATCATATTTGATTATAGTATGCATATTTATCTTTATCTGATTGGGGGGCTCAAATTCTTTTCATTCCAGTAATACAATAAAATTCAACCTTAACATAATGTTTTTTATGCGTTCCTGCTCTATACATAAAAGTAAAGGGTCTGTTCCCCTGGGTATTTGCTATTATTTTCTACATTGTATCACTGAGTAGTGATATGTTCACAACAGAGATATGTTAAGTACCTCGTCTTACACTTATGTCAATTGGTATATCTGGATATAGATTGGAATTTTCATTTTACTTGTATTCTACCTGTGACCACTAGATGGAAGTATACAACTGTTCTATCAAGCACATGGACTCATCTTGAAACTGACCACCATAAACCGACACCTCTGATGTGTTAGGCCTTATTCATCAATGTGATATGCTGAGTTTTTTTTAACTATATCAGTGTAGATAAAGGACTCATGCATACCGTATATCTATGCCCCTATTTTGGCCCACAAAAAAATAAATAAATGCATCCTTAAAATATATTTACCTCCCAAGTGCATTCTGTATTTTTTTCACTTCCATGTCCTGTTCTTGTCCTCAGTACTGACCAGAATAATACATGTTCTATCATTTGCAAAACAGAAAAATGGATGTGTTCATATGCCCATAGAACCGAATGTCAATGTGTGCCAATAAGGAGGTTAGCATGAAGCCTGGAACCGGTCATGTTGAACATGGTGTTTAAGCTGTAGGTAGCATCTTATAGAGCAGAAGAAGCTGAGGAGATTGTTATATAGTTATATAAATATAAATATATATATATATATATATATATATATACTGTATATTTGTGTTGATCGAACATGCTCGGCCGAACACCAGCCAATAAACGTACAGGTAAGTACTGCCCTCACTGTAATGCTGTAGCCATGTTGGTTACTGGCATTACAGTGATTGGCTGACTGGAACGCGTTATCGGGTGCTATATAGCACCCAATGACGCGTGTTCGGCTCAGTCTTAGTCAGTCAGGGAGAGCTGTGTTGAGGGAGGGACAGACAGTGTAGGGAGTGATATATGAATATTTTTATTAGAAAAACTTTTCAGAGACCCAAAAGTCCTTTTAAGGACTATTGTGTATGGCAGCAGCAATATCTTTTTTTAGTGCAAACTCCGCTAAATAGCTAAAACTTTACAGACCCAAATGTTCTTTTAAGGACTATTAAATGTGGCAGCAATATGTATTTTTAGCGCATCCTGCGCTATATAGCGTACAATAGTTAGACCGCTACGGACAGCGACATTAGCTGTGCCACATCTCCAGTGTAAAGTGTGCACATCCCAAAAATATCTGTGACATCCAGTGTACTTTTTCCTTAGACATTGTCCGCTGCGGACAGTGACATTAGCTGCGCCACATCTCCAGTGTAAAGTGTGCGCATCCAAAAAATATCTGACATCCAGTGTACTTTTTCCGTAGACAGTGTCCGCTGTGGACAGTGACATTAGCTGTGCCACATCTCCAGTGTAAAGTGTGCGCATCCAAAAAATATCTGTGACATCCAGTGTAATTTTTCAATAGACGGTGTCTGCTGCGGACAGTGAGATTTTCAGTGCCACATCAGCAGTGTAATGTGTGCGCTTAAAAAATCTATCTGTGACATATAGTGCACTTCAATAGACGGTGTCCGCTTCTGACAGTGACATTACCAGCGCCACATCTGCAGTGTAACGTGTGTGCTTAAAATTTTTATCTGTGACATACAGTGTACTTTTCAATAGATGGTGCCCGCTGCGGACAGTGACGTTAGCTGCGCCACATCTCCAGTGTAAAGTGTGCACATCCAAAAAATATCTGTGACATCCAGTGTACTTTTCCAGTGGGGTTCCACAGGGATCAAGTGGGGTTCCACAGGGATCTGTACTGGGACCAATTTTGTTTAATATCTTCATAAGTGATATTGCAAAATGCCTCGATGGTAAGGTTTGTCTTTTTGCTGATGACACAAAGATATGTAACAGGGTTGATGTTCTTGGAGGGAAACGCCAAATGGAAAAGGACTTAGGAAAACTAGAAGAATGGTCAGAACTCTGGCAACTGAAATTTAATGTGGATAAGTGCAAGATAATGCACCTGGGTCGTAAAAACCCAAGGGCAGAATATAGAATATTTGACACAGTCCTGACCTCAGTATCTGAGGAAAGGGATTTAGGAGTAATTATTTCAGAAGACTTAAAGGTGGGAAGACAATGTAATAGAGCAGCACGAAATGCCAGCAGAATGCTTGGATGTATAGGGAGAGGTATAAGCAGTAGAAAGAGTGAAGTGCTCATGCCGCTGTACAGATCACTGGTGAGACCTCACTTGGAGTATTGTGCGCAGTACTGGAGGCCATATCTCCAGAAGGATATTGATACTTTGGAGAGAGTTCAGAGAAGAGCTACTAAACTGGTACATGGATTGCAGGATAAAACTTACCAGGAAAGATTAAAGGACCTTAACATGTATAGCTTGGAAGAAAGAAGAGACAGAGGGGACATGATAGAAACTTTTAAATACATAAAGGGAATCAACAAGGTAAAGGAGGAGAGCATATTTAAAAGAAGAAAAACTACCACAAGAGGACACAGTTTTAAATTAGAGGGGCAAAGGTTTAAAAGTAATATAAGGAAGTATTACTTTACTGAGAGTAGTGGATGCATGGAATAGCCTTCCTGCAGAAGTGGTAGCTGCAAATACAGTGAAGGAGTTTAAGCATGCATGGAATAGGCATAAGGCTATCCTTCATATAAGATAGGGCCAGGGACTATTCATAGGATTCAGATATATTGGGCAGACTAGATGGGTCAAATGGTTCTTATCTGCCGACACATTCTATGTTTCTATGTGTCTATGTTTCCCGCTGCGGACAGTGACCTTACCGGTGGTACCTCTCCTGTATAACGTTTCCTCATCCCAAATACCTGTGACATTCCCTGTAATTTTTTATTAGCCGCTGGTGACAGCATTGACATTATCTGCGGGATATCTCCTGTGTGAAGTTTCCACATCCCAAATACCTTTTTAAATTTGTTTGCGCATACACTTTCAAATCCTACTATACTGTACGTGTGACATACTTTCAAGCATATATAACATTTAATATGAAGAAGGCGAGCAGTAAGGGATGGGGAAGTGGCCGTGATGCTGATGGTGTACCTGGAGGCCGTGGCCCTGGGCGTGTTGAAACTGTGCCTGCTGCCAGAGCACAAGAAAAACAATCATCCACGATACCTAGCTTCATGTCCCAGTTTGCAGGGCGGCGCAGGGCACCACTCTTGAAGTCAAACCAGTGTGACCAGGTGGTCGGTTGGATTGCAGCAGATAATGCTTCCAGTCAGATAAGCACCACCCTGTGTTCCACCAAGTCCAGTCTCAGTAGCCAAGAGTGTGCTCAACACAATCCTCACCCTGATCCTCCTTCCTCCCACCATGGAGAGTCTGGGCAAACAAGTCATCCCACACTCGGATATTCTGACAAGCTCTTTTCAGCGCCATTCCTTGATTTGGCCCTCTCGCCAAGCACACTTGAAGAGGGACATATCTTGTGCCCTGATTCCCAAACTCTTGAGCATCCACAGTCACAAGAAGATGACGGTGGGGAACGGCAATTACTGTTTAATGAGGTGAATGATGATGAGACACAGTTGCCAAGTCAATGGCAATTACTCTCTCAAGAGGTTGATGAAGAGGATGAGACACAGTTGTCAATCACTGAGGTTGTGGTTAGGTCAACAAGTCAGGAGGAGGGGCAGAGTGAGGAAGTAGAAGAGGAGGTGGTGGAGGATGAAGTCTGACCTAACCTTGAAAGGTGGAAAGCCGAGCGAGGACAGCAGTACAGAGGGGGAAGGATCTGTAACACCGCAACAGGCTGGAAATGGCAGTAGGGTGGCAAAAGGGAGAAGGCGGGCCACACCAAACAGGCCCGCAACTGTTCCCCGGAGCACCCCCTTGCGGAAATCTCCCTTGCCAAGGGATAGGTGTTCCGCAGTATGGCGCTTTTTTTAAAGAAAGTGCGGATGACAATAGAATAGTAGTTTGTAACCTGTGCAGTACCAAAATGAGCTGGGGTGTGAACACTACCAACCTCACCACCACCAGCATGATCTGCCACATGGCATCCAAGCACCGCAATAAGTGGGACGAATGCCTGGGTCCACAATCTGTGTCTGCGGGTCACACCACTGCCTCTTCTTCCCCTGTGCTACGTGCTGGCCAATCCCCTGTCGAAGGAGCAGGCCCGGATGCCTCCCGCCCTGCACCTGGACCTTCGCAAGCACCATCAGCGACCATATTCACTTCTGTGTACCAGCGCAGCATCCAAATGTCCTTACCCCAGGCCTTTAAACGCAAGTGCAAATACCCAGCTACCCACCCACAGGCCATAGCATTAAATGTGCAGCTTTCCAAATAAACGGCACTGGAAATGTTGCCATTAAGGCTTGTGGACACTGAGGCCTTCTGCAGAATGATGTCGGCGGTCGTCCCGCGTTACGCAGTCCCCAGCCGTCACTATTTTTTAAGGTCTGCTGTGCCCGCCTTACACCAACATCTGTCCTGTAAAATCACACGTGCCCTGACCAACGCAATTACTGGGAAGGTCCACTTAACCACGGACACATGGACAAGTGCATTCGGCCAGGGACGCTACATTTCTCTGGGCACACTGGGTGAACATTGTGGAGGCCAGGGGCGAGTCGTACCCTTAGATGGCACAGGTGCTACCGAAGCAAAGGATTGCGGGCTTTTTGTCGATCAGGGTTTCCGCCAACTTCCTCCACTTCCACCTTTGAATTATCCGCATGCAGCACCAACCAGCCATCAGTCGGTAGCTGGAAGCAGTGTACTGCAATGTGGAGGCGGCAACAGGCCATGCTTAAGCTGATATGCTTAGGGGACAAACAGCACACTGCCGCAGGGCTGTGGCAGTGGATAAGAGACCAAACTGAGCTGTGGCTCTCGCCACTCAACCAAGAACCAGGCATGATTGTGTCTGATAATGGCCGTAACTTTGTGGCAGCTTTGGAGCTCGGCAAGCCCACACATATTCCATGCCTAGCCCACGTCTTAAACTTGGTTCAGCGGTTTCTCAAAACCTACCCTAATTTGCCTTAGCTACTGGCGAAAGTGCGCCGCGTGCATGCACATTTTCGCAAGTCATCGACAGCTTCAGCCAGTCTGTCAATGATGCAGCAGCGCTGGAAATGGTCAGCTCACCAGCTGTTGTGCGACGTGGACACGTGCTGGAACTCGCCAGGCTTTGCGAGAGGCAGAGAGAGGGCAGTAGTGGAATACAAGCTGCAACATGGTCATCGCCTTTCCATTTAGCTTCCGCTATTCACAAGCGAGGAGTGGGCATGGATGTGTGACCTTCTTGAGGTTTTAAGAAACTTTGAGGAATCAACACAGATGGTGAGCGGCGGTAATGCTATTATCAGCGTAACCATCCAACTTCTGTGTCTACTCAAACGCAAATTAAGGACGACGCTTTGCATGTGGAAGAGGTGGAAATGGGGGGAAGACATTACAAAGGGTGATAGCCAGACCACCCTCAGTTCATTTTCTCAGCGCAAATTGGACAATGAAGAGGAGGAGCAGGAGATGGTTGCCCAGGAGACGGTAGTACCCTCAGCAGGTTTAATCCATCTGTTCTGCGTGGGTGTGCAAAAGAGGAGGAAGAGGATGAGGAGATTGAGAGTCATCCTCATGATGACGACAGCGAAGTCTTGCCTGGCACACATGGCTGACTTAATGTTAGGCTGCCTTTCCCACGACCCGCAGGTTTTACGCATTTTATACAACACAGATTACTGGTTGTTCACCCTTCTCGACCCTCGCTACAAAGAGAACTTCTCATCTCTCATTTCTCTGGTGGAGAGGACGAGCAAAACGGCGCAATACCAGAAGGTCCTTGTTAAAAACTTGCTCCAAAAATTTCCATCTGACAACACTGGCTGCAGAGTCCGTAGTTCCTTGGCCAACCGAGGAGGGGAGACAAGGGGAAAACACAGCAGTTACAGCAGAGGCAGGGCAACACTCTCCAAAGCCTGGGACAGTTTCATGACACCCCACCAGCACTCTCACCCTGGTGCGTGGCCTACTGTCACAAGGAGGGAAAAATATTGGAAGATGGTAAAGCAGTACATAGCAGACACTGTCAGCATCCTAAATGATCCCTCAGTGCCTTTCAACTACTGGGTGTCCAAGCTGGACACGTGGCACGAACTGGCGCTCTACGCCTTGGAGGTGCTGGCCTGCCCTGCCACCAGTGTTTTGTCGGGTATTTAGTGCTGCTGGTGGCATTATAACAGGTAAGGGTATCCGCATGTCAACTGAAAATGCTGACAGGTTGACTCTTATAAAAATGAACAAAGCCTGGATTGACCCTGACTTCACAACTTCAACAGAAGAAAGCTGATGAACATAAAGGCACTTTAAATGTGTTGTTTATAATGTACTGAATACACTGTATTCATATGCACCCCTTCCACCCCAAAAAATGGGTATATGGTTGAATTTTCCTTTTCTCATCCTCCTCCTCATCTTCCATCATATCAACTGATATGATGGAAGATGTCGCATATCAAATTTGTCGCATATAATGCCCTTGCATATAATGTTTTACAGGGTCAGCTCACCTGCAAGCCCTCGCATATAATGTTTTACAGGGTCAGCTTCCCAGCAGGCCCTCACCTACAATCTTTTACAGGGTCAGCTCACCTACAGGCCCAGCATATAATGTTTTACAGGGCAGCTCACCTGCAGGCCCTCGCATGTCATGTTTTACAGGGTCAGCTCACCAGCAGGCCCTCACCTACAATCTTTTACAGGGTCAGCTCACCTGCAGGCACTTGCATATAATGTTTTACAGGGTCAGCTCACCTGCAGGCACTTGCATATAATGTTTTACAGGGTCAGCTCACCTAAAGGCCCTCGCATATAATTTTTTAGAGGGTCAGCTCACCAGCAGGCCCTCACCTACAATCTTTTACAGGGTCAGCTCACCTGCAGGCCTGCACCTACAATATTTTAAAGGGTCAGTTCAGCTGCAGGCCCTCGCTTATAATGTTTTACAGGGTCAGCTCTCCAGCAGACCATCAATCATAATTTTTCAAGGGTGTATGATGCCCTCCTTTATGTATATTAAAGTGGTTATTGGAGTGCTGGTTCCTTGTAATTTTTGGCAGCCCTTTCACTTAGTGCAGAGGCTTTATGAGTGTAGGAGTCCCACTACCTGAACAATTGTACCACAATGTGAATGAGGCTCTCCTTCATGTTACATACAGGCTGTATCGTAGTGCCTCTTCCTTGTAATCTTTGCCAGCACTTGCACTATATATACACAAGTAAATACACAAGAAAGAATGTTTCCTAACAATTTTTCTCTAAAATAGATTTTATCTTCGGTTTGGTGTGCATTATTGTCAGTCTGTAAAAGTGGCGTACTACTCGGACAACATCGTTCCCAGCAGTGACCTGGGAGTCCAAGATGCATCCAGACATCCTCCCCATGCTGTTCCCAAACCATTTCAGTGGTGTTTCCATAAATTTCTGACCTTTTCCTATGAACCAGACACCCTCCCCTATTGAGAGCAGGGGGTGCCTGGTTTAATGCTTGGGTTCTCCCATGACTTCCATTGTACTCGGGTGCTCTGTAGAGCACCTGAGCATCCCAACGTGTTCGGCCTGAACACCCGAGCACTTTGGTACTTGAGCAACACTAATATTATATATATATATATATATATATATATATATATATATTTATACCGTATTTTTCGCCCTATAAGACGCACTTTTTCCGCCCCAAAATTGGGGGGGGGGGGGAAAGGCAGTGCGTCTTATGTGGCGAATACTTCAGTTTGTATACCGCCGACCGCATGCTGCGCAGCGCGGTGGCGGGTGTATTAGTAGGCATGGATGAGGGAGGAGGGGCCGGCATCCAGCTCTGTAACTACAGCGGGCCCGGTGCAGTCACTGTATTCTGCTACACCGGGCCCGCTCACTGTAGGAATCCTAACTGCAGGCAATGCTAACAGTAGTCTTTTATGCAGCCTGTACTTACGATACTAACTTTCCGGCAGGCAGCAGGCAGGAGGCTGAGCTGGCGGGCGGGCGCTGACAACGTAACTCACTATGTCACGCGCCGGCTCCGCCCACTTTATGAATGAAGAAGGGAGAGCCGGCGCGTGACATAGTGAGTTACGTTTTCAGCGCCCGCCCGCCAGCTCAGCCTCCTGCCTGCTGCCTGCAAGTTAGTATCGTAAGTACAGGCTGCATAAAAGACTACTGTTAGCATTGTCTGCTGTTAGGATTCCTACAGTGAGCGGGCCCGGTGTAGCAGAATACAGTGACTGCACCGGGCCCGCTGTAATTACAGAGCTAGATGCCGGCCCCTCCTCCCTATTGGGGGTCATTCTATGGATAGCACTGTTATGGGGATTTGTGGATGGCACTGTTATGGGGGTCTGTAGATGAAACATAGCGTAAAATGCTATTTATGTGCCATCCACAGTCCCCAATAACAGTGCCATCCACAGTGCCCCCCATAACAGTGCCATCCACAGTCCCCAATAACAGTGCCATCCACAGTCCCCAATAACAGTGCCATCCACAGTCCCCAATAACAGTGCCATCCACAGTCCCCAATAACAGTGCCATCCACAGTCCCCAATAACAGTGCCATCCACAGTCCCCAATAACAGTGCCATCCACAGTCCCCAATAACAGTGCCATCCACAGTCCCCAATAACAGTGCCATCCACAGTCCCCAATAACAGTGCCATCCACAGTGCCCCCCATAACCGTGCCTTCCACAGACCCCATAACCATGCCATCCACGGACCCCCCATAACAGTGCCATCCACAGATCCCCATAACAGTGCCATCCACAGATCCCCATAACAGTGCCATCCACAGATCCCCATAACAGTGCCATCCACAGACCCCCATAACCGTGCCATCCACAGACCCCCATAACAATGCCATCCACTGACCCCCCATAACAGTGCCATCCACAGATCCCCATAACAGTGCCATCCACAGATCCCCATAACAGTGCCATCCACAGACCCCCCATAACAATGCCTTCCACCGACCCCCCATAACAGTGCCATCCCCAGATCCCACATAACACCATTAGGCACACCTTTTGATTCCAATTTTTTTTTCCTCCTTAAAAACCTAGGTGCGTCTTATGGGGCGAAAAATACGGTATTTTATACACTCACCTAAAGAATTATTAGGAATACCATACTAATACAGTGTTGGACCCCCTTTTGCCTTCAGAACTGCCTTAATTCTACGTGGCATTAATTCAACAAGGTACTGATAGCATTCTTTAGAAATGTTGGCCCATATGAGAAATAGAACAGGTGTTCCTAATAATTCTTTAGGTGAGTGTATACCATATATGTATATATACAGGTGAAACTCAAAAAATTTGAATATCGCGCCCCCTGAGCAAAGGGTACCTGAGATTGTGACTTTGGGGTTTTCATAAGCTGTAAGCCATAATCATCACCAAAATTATAACAAAAGAAGGCTTGAAATATCTCGCTTTGCATGTAATTAGTCTATTTTTTTGTTTAGAAACATAGAAACATAGAAACATAGAATGTGTCGGCAGGTAAGAACCATTTGGCCCATATAGTCTGCCCAATATACTAAATACTATGGATAGCCCCTGGCCCTATCTTATATATAGGATGGCCTTATGCCTATCCCATGCATGCTTAAACTCCTCCACAGTATTTGCAGCTACCACTTCTGCAGGAAGGCTATTCCATGCATCCACTACTCTCTCAGTAAAGTAATACTTCCTGATATTACTTTTAAACCTTTGACCCTCTAATTTAAAACTATGTCGTCTTGTAGCAGTTTTTCTTCTTTTAAATATTCTCTCCTTTTACCTTGTTGATTCCCTTTAGGTATTCAAAAGTTTCCAACATATCCCCTCTGTCTCGTCTTTCTTCCAAGCTATACATGTTAAGGTCCTTTAATCTTTCCTGGTAAGTTTTATCCTGCAACCCATGTACTAATTTAGTAGCTCTTCCCTGAACTCTATCCAAAGTATCAATATCCTTCTGGAGATATGGTCTCCAGTACTGAGCACAATACTCCAAATGAGGTCTCATTAGGGCTCTGTAGAGCGGCATGAGCACCTCCCTCTTTCTACTGGTAATGCCTCTCCCTATACACCCAAGCATTCTGCTAGCATTTCCTGCTGCTCTATGACATTGTCTGCCTACCTTTAAGTCTTCTGAAATAATGACCCCTAAATCCCTTTCCTCAGATACTGAGGTTAGAACTGTATTACAGATTTTTTATTCTGCCCAGATGCATTATCTTGCACTTATCAACATTAGATTTTAGTTGCCAGATTTTTGACCATTCCTCTAGTTTTCCTAAATCCTTTTCCATTTGGAGTATCCCTCCAGGAACAACAACCCTGTTACAAATCTTTGTGTCATCAGCAAAAAGACACACCTTACCATCGAGGCCTTCTGCAATTTCGCTGATAAAGATATTAAACAATATGGGTCCCAGAACAGATCCCTGAGGTACCCCACTAGTAACAAGACCCTGGTCTGAATATACTCCATTGACTACAACCCTCTGTTGTCTATCCCTCAGCCACTGCCTAATCCATTCAACAATATTGGAGTCCAAGCACAAAGACTGTAATGTATTGATAAGCCTTCTATGTGGGACAGTATCAAAGGCCTTACTAAAGTCTAGATAAGCAATGTCTACTGCACCTCCGCCATCTATTACTTTAGTCATCAGTATGTTAATCTAATCAAAAAGATGGAGACAACCAAACTGAGAAAGGGTGAAGATTTATTTTGCTTTTCTTTTACCAGTGTTACCAGGCGAAAAAAAGGGAAAAAAAAACACTACTAATTTTTGTTAATAGATAGATGTCCCCAGAATTATAGTAGCATTGTATACGTAATGCCACATAATACCTTTGGGAAGTCAGATGCTGTACACTTGCTAAAGACATCTGTTTCTCACTGTAGCTGCAAAAAGAATTTTAAAGAGGTTTTATGGTACCCAGATATTAATGATCTATTCTCAGGATAAGTCATCAATATCAGATTAGGGAAGTCCAACACCACCACCAGTCAGCTGCTGGTGCCGAAAACTATGCAGTGGATGGTGGTCTGGTGCCAGAAACGGAAACTATACAGTGGATGGTGGGCTGGTGCTGGAAACTATACAGTGGATGGTGGGCTGGTGCTGGAAACTATACAGTGGATGGTGGGCTGGTGCTGGAAACTATACAGTGGATGGGGGGCTGGTGCCGGAAACTATACACTGGATGGTGGGCTGGTGCCGGAAACTATACAGTGGATGGGGGGCTGGTGCTGGAAACTATACAGTGGATGGTGGGCTGGTGCCGGAAACTATACAGTGGATGGTGGGCTGGTGCCGGAAACTATACAGTGGATGGTGGGCTGGTGCCGGAAACGGAAACTATACAGTGGATGGTGGGCTGGTGCCGGAAACTATACAGTGGATGGTGGGCTGGTGCCGGAAACGGAAACTATACAGTGGATTGTGGCTGGTGCCGGAAACTATACAGTGGATAGTGGGCTGGTGCCAGAAACGGAAACTATACAGTGGATGGTGGGCTAGTGCCGGAAACTATACAGTGGATGGACTATACAGCAGCGGGGGCAACTCCCTGAGAAATCAGTGACTGCCATGTAGATGCTCAACCCCAACAACAGGTAAATCAATGGTGGTGCTGGTAGTCAAAACCCCCCACTGAACTGATATTAATGAGCTATCCTGATTATATATTTTATTTAAAAGAAAAGACATACAACATACATATGTCTTCAAGAGTGTCCATAGCCTTTAAAATAGCTGAGATAGTTGAGATGTGGGGGGATTGCTAAGACATTTTATATAAAGAAAAAAAAATCAAAGCAGAATTGCTGCAGGTATATAAACGCTCTCTTAAAACAGTCTTGTAGTAATGAGTATCACCTCAGATAAATACATATTATTATGGTTTATTGGGACACACTGAAGGATGTATGCACTGAACGGCTAAGGCAGCTACTTTGGAAATTAGTGACACAGAGAGGGTGGGAGGGTGTCCCTGTACAGCATTACACTGTTCATTCAATGCTGGAAGGCTGTCCAAGGACACAACCTCAACTGGTAACATTCATCTGTACCTACATTTATCCATAAACTTCTAGCAGGAATAAGAGAAGAACAGCACAACATGAGTCATAATTTACAAAGTTATTGCATGATGAATGCAGGTGGCTACTAAAACAAACACGTCAGGAGAGGTGACAAGACCCCTTCACGT
The DNA here is from genome assembly GCF_014858855.1 of Bufo gargarizans. Classification (NCBI taxonomy): domain Eukaryota; kingdom Metazoa; phylum Chordata; class Amphibia; order Anura; family Bufonidae; genus Bufo; species Bufo gargarizans. The sequence continues at coordinate 318,034,870 of NC_058082.1, forward strand.
GACTATTATTGATTACCTGCCTTTCATTGTTACATTTTACCTGCTTATAAAAATACTTGCTTCTAATGAACACGCCACTAGATGGAAACAGCCTTCTGTGTTGATCTCCAAGTAGTTGTGAATCATAAAAGTATCTGACATCAGCAATGGTCGCTGCTGTTCTTCTGCTACAATGATATGTCGACAAATTTATATTAAGCGATCTAATCACTGAGATAGGAAAGTATGAGAGATAATTAATATGATTATTGTAAGTTGCATGCTTTGTTAAAGGTCTGTTATAATTACCAAATTAGGGCTGTTTCTGGAAATAGTCATGTGGAATGTATTTAATCCTGTTCCGGTAAACACTTCCAAATGTAATTTTGTGGACTAAATCCTGGATCTGACGAGGCCCCATAACTCAATTTCTGAGTCTAATTATGAAGCAGCAGATTCCCATACACAATATAAGTGGTACTAACTATGGAGAGAATTCACACTAGGCTTGTGATGTAATCCAATTTTGAAGTCGACGGATGTTGCAGATCCTAACGATTTCTATGTGATCCACCATCACACCTGCAAACAGTGACAATTTTGCTGGGACAATCATGCAAATCAGATTATAAAACCACCCCAAAATAGGCGGTTTGTGGGTTTTCTAGACAGTTTGGGTGGGCATTCCCAGGAAGTCCAAGGGAGGGAACTTAGCTGTCCCACTTTTAACTTTTTTAAATGTTGTTAAGTAGACACCATGAGAGGCAAGTGTTTATGACTAAATCCACATAAATAACTGTTGGTCTAAAATGATTTGTCTCACATAGGCCTCATCATGTCATGCTGGCGGTCAGTGCCCACCATGGTCTTGCTGCCCTAGGCAGGCACGGATATCGTCTGCTCTGTGAACTTTTCTTTAGCAGTGAGAGAGTTAATGCTTTCCCCCTTCCCCATCTAGGTGCTGGTTAAGTTGCTGATCAGTCTCCCTATTTAGCTGGGCTGTGGTTCTACCTCCATACCTGAGCTTTGAGGCTATTCCTTGCTAGTAACCAGTGAAGGTGTGCTCCTCTGTATATCTGTGTACTGAACCTTCTTTGTCTTCCGATTCTGCTCAGAAGACAACTGCCCCGACCTTGAAACTGTGATCTGGATTACGCTTGTACTCAGCCTGGCCTTGAAACTGCTATTTGGAATATGCAAGGACTCACTCAGCCAGCCTTGACTATTGGACTGTGTTCAGACTACGCTTTTGCCTGTGTCCTTGGTGCTTTGCACTGGTGTCTCTAATCCCCAGCAGTCAACTACACCAGCAGCCAACTACATCAGGAGTACTCCAGGAGGTAGCTGCCTGGTTGGTTCCTTGCGGCAAAGTACAGATCCCTGTACAGGGGTAAAAGTGTGAATACCAGGGAACCGCCAGGACAATGCCCTTAGGTTTAGCCCAAAACCGAACTGGTTAGTTGTCACAGTGGATCCACACCCACTGTCCGTGACACATGGACATAGTTGTTTTATGACTACAGAGAGGTAGTAATAAAACTGCACAACCTATGCATACAGGGGTTTTTTCTTTTGGATGCTATAAAAATTACATTTAAAAGTTACTTCCAAAGGTACATTTCACTGATCGAATTGGTCAGAGTGAGAAGAAATCTGTTTTGCACTCCTTAGAGGCTTTGTCAGTATTTTTCCATGCTAAATAAAATACATAGTAAAAATGTTTTCAAAAACTTAACATTAACCAGTGGGATTTAAATATTTTTTTTTTAATCTTTGTTACAGAAAGTTTAAAAGGGCTGTCCCATTAAGACAACGTATCCCTAGCCCCAGCAGTCAAATCCACACTAATTCCGAGAATGGGGGCCCACAGCCCCGTGTGAATGAATAACAGACAAAATTGGTAATTGCCGATCAGACACATCCCCTAGGGGATGTTAGGTATCTTGATTAATTAATCCCTTTAAGGGAAGAATAACAAGTAGCATAAGGTGGTAACGATTAAAAAAGATCTGAAAAAAGATCTGATACTATTACTTGAACTAGAGATTGTGGATCAGTATGTGATTACCAATATCCACAGTTTGTTACTTAATTCAGCAACAGTTAGGGCTGTTGCACACGAATGAGTCCATTGCGGGAATCTCGCTTTGTGTGGGAGCGTGATCCTCCGTTCTGGACTTGCAGGAGCACACGGCATTATCCTGACTTATAATGCTATGTGCCCGACAGCTTTATGTCAGTATAATTCTGTAGAAGCAAGGTCAAGCAGAGGCACATAGCATACTCACTCATGTAAAACAGCCCTTAGGCTTCCTTCTTACACATTGTTTGTGCCCTATTTATGGCCTTTTCACACCCATTAGCTTGCAGCAGAAAGTGTGATGACATCATAAGGCCTGATGGGCGGGACATTTAGGAGTGAGCACCTAATAACACATTTCAGCCTCCATCTATGCCCATTTTGGCTGCAGTGTGGTTCACTAATCACTGCACCATTGAGACAGTAGCCCCCTTTGACTAAGTAAGTCTCCTGAAGAGTCATAGACAGAAACATGGCAAGTCGGGGCCCAGGTGTAAGAACAGTCTAGGCACCAGATGGAGCTGCTGCTATGAGAGTGGTAACTGACGCTCCTTCCCTCTGTGACATGATGAGTTCACCTCTAATACTAGCTTCCTATGACGAGCTTCTGCCATTCTATATTAGTTATCCTGTACTGATCCTGGGTTACATCCTGTATGATACTCCAGAGATACACTCAATATTCTTGGTGAAGTCATTGTATACATGCATTACATCTTGTACGGTGATTTAGATCAATTACAGTTATTGTAGTGCCTCAACAAGGCCTATTAGAGTCAACACTGTAATATCCACACTTTTAACCCTTGGATATTACAACCAAGCCGGTCGCTATTGGCACAGGACACCGAACAAACACCAACAATAGATGGTATTATCAAAAGGGTTCATTACATTCCGCATGTTGGTGGGTGTCACTGTACACCCTGTGATTTACTGTACCTGTCTTGTATTCATAATTACCCCCCAGTGTACTTTGGTGGTGGGGCTATCTATGGGACTTAATTTTTCCTAAGCTGTGTCACCTAAGGCAATGCCATATTTGAGTCGGATCCAAGGGTGGCAGCCCTCCACCCGATGTTGGTCCGGAGGTGGTTTGCCTTACCCACTCTGGTCCCCTTGGGTGGGGGGCTTCCACCCATTTCCCTTCCCTCCAGTGTAGTTGATACTGGATAAGCATTTTATTGTTCATTTTAAATTCATTTAAGATATCTTGTTTTAATATGTTTTTATATCATATTTTAAGACTCATATTGTATATAATTCATATAATTCATGTATATAGAAGTAAGGAACAACAAAATACACCTTCTCTAGAAAAATCGCATCTACGATTTAAAAACCCGCATCAATACCGCATACGAATATTTATGTATAATAATGACAGAATCCAATGGCAAATGTTAAAAAAGACTATTGCTGAAAACTATCATACAAGTATATACTTTGAATGTGCTCTTTTTTCTACATAAGTCACCATTTCGATTATTCCATACCAGATTTTACATCCGATTGGATCCACTCCGTACTTTTGTTCTATTAGACCCTAAAGGATGTTGGGTACAAAAAGGGACAGATTCCTTTTGCGGGTCACCACTGAGGAAGGGGCCAGGTAAAGACCCAGAAACGCGTTTGGTTACTGCAAGACCCGCACATCAGCTGATGAAAAACGTACTTTGATCCTAACATCTTGGAATTGGATTACCACTCTGTGGAATTTTCGACTCTTCAACATAGAGTGAATACCTCGACCTAAACAAACCGGGTCCTGATTCCTACACACCTGCCAGACCTAAAAAGCTGGTGAAGATCACTGGAGACTGTTCATATTGGGGACTACAGAACCACCCGAATCGCTCCAACTGATCAACTATAATCAGGTACCACCGCATCTGGCATTGTGAGCCACGTGGGACGCCACTGTGAGCTCATGTCAGACGGCAATTGAACTGCATTAAGAGGTGTATTCCATCGAGTGAACATATATTGAATATGTTTATACTATCGTATTGAAATTATCGAATATGAACTTTGTCTAGAATATTATCTGAAAAAACATTGAGCACTTTACTGGTGAAGATTCTATTGATTTTTTTCCATCGATTATTTTTCATCTATTTCTTTCATCGATTTTTTCCTCTTCATCGATTTCTCAGTGTTTCAGCATTTTTATCGATAAATATTTATTCCCAAAGACTTTTCTTGCCATTGTAGAAATTCCAACACTCATCATTTTAGAAAAGCTCAGCCAATATTTATACCTTATATTTTGGATGTATTGATGTACTTTGTGATTTATATTTTCTTTATTTGTTTTATGATTTATTAATTATTATTGTTTTAACATTGCATATTTTAAATTGTTGAATCTACATTAGGTGCAATAAATATTGTCACCATCACATATTTTTTGTCCGTATCTCTGTTTGGTCCAGGTGGAGAGTGCCCAGCCTTTCTATCTTTTACATTTTTACCATTTATGACTGGATGAGTCATTTTAGGCTTAGCAGCACCCAATCCATTACTATATACGGAGTGAGCCACCACAGCCTTGTAAATGCCATGTTTTTGCCCTAATTTTCCCTAAGTTGCTTGAAAGGATTCAGTTGTCTGTCTTTCCATGTTCCTTGATTTAGGCCATAGTTGAACATATTTGGATTTTATTTAGATGTATGTATGTACAAATGAACTAAGTAATTGATACACCTATGACCACCCATACATATTTTAGCAACAGTTACTAAGGGGCCTTAGGCTAGATTGCCACCTGTTTATTGCAGCCTGGTTTAAGGGCTCATGCACACGACTGTTGTTTTGCGGTCCGTTTTTCACGGACCCGTTGTTCCGTATCTAAGTTTTTTTTCCCTCTGATTTAAGTCCTCTTCCGTTCCATTATTCCACAAAACATATCCGTATGGTTTCCGTATGCGACCCGTTTTTTGAGGATCGGAAATGGAAACAGTAACTTATTAATCACTAAACACATGAGCAATATGTGCTGGGCATAGCATTTCTACAGTATGGATCCACAAAATACGGATGAAATACGGATGACATACAGATGTTTTCCGTGTGCGCTCCATATTTTTTGCGGACCCATTGACTTGAATAGGGCCTCGGACCATGATTTGTGGACAATAAGGCTAGTTCTACATGACGACATACCGTATTTTTCGCCGTATAAGACGCACTTTTTTCCCCCCAAAAGTGGGGGGAAAATAGCAGTGCGTCTTATACGGCGAATGTAGCTTCTTTTGCCCAGTTTTCAATGAAACACCCGCCGCGATGCCGCGCGGCGGGTGTATCAGCTGTGAGGGAGGAGGGGCTGGGGGCGGCATCTGCATTAATAATGACAGCGGGGCCCGTGCAGTGACTATTCTACTACACGGGCCCCGCTTACTGTATAATCATATCTCTCTAATAGTTAATTGTTGCATGCATGTAATCGCATAATGAGCGCTAATGAGCGCTGTGTATTACCGTACTTAAAACTAGCAGCGCTCGCCGTTCGGAGCAGAGAGGAGGCAGGAGGCAGGCCGGGAGGACGGGCACTTGCAGCGTGAGTCATACATCACGCGCCTGCGCCGCCCACTTATGAATGAAGCAGGCGGCGCAGGCGCGTGACGTATGACTCACGTTGCAAGCGCCCGTCCTCCTGGCCTGCCTCCTGCCTCCTCTCTGCTCCGAACGGCGAGCGCTGCTAGTTTTAAGTACGGTAATACACAGCGCTCATTAGCGCTCATTATGCGATTACATGCATACAACAATTAACTATTAGAGAGATATGATTATACAGTAAGCGGGGCCCGTGTAGTAGAATAGTCACTGCACGGGCCCCGCTGTCATTATTAAAGCAGATGCGACCCCCACCCCCTGTATTGAGGGTCATTCACTACAGGGACACTTATGGAGGGGATCTGTGGATGACAGCATAAGATGCTATATATGTGTCATCCACAGATCCCCCCCCATAACTGTCATTCACAGATCCTCATCCTCATAACAGTGCCATCCAGAGAGGATCCCCCATAAGTGTCACCCACAGATCCCCCATAAGTGTCACCCACAGATCCCCCATAAGTGTCACCCACAGATCCCCCATAAGTGTCACCCACAGATCCCCCATAAGTGTCACCCACAGATCCCCCATAAGTGTCACCCACAGATCCCCCATAAGTGTCACCCACAGATCCCCCATAAGTGTCACCCACAGATCCCCCATAACAGTGCGTCACCCACAGACCACAATTAGTTCAAAACCCACCAAAAGTGCACCTTTGTTCAAAATATTTTTTTTCTTATTTTCCTCCTCAAAAACCTAGGTGCGTCTTATAGGCCGGTGCGTCTTATACGGCGAAAAATACGGTATGTCGTGCAAGATTTTGTCGCACGACCATTTTTCTAATAGTATTCTATGGTGTCAAGATGGATTTTTCTGCGACTGTCGCATCGCAGCATGTCGTATGTCACAGTGCGACACCATAGACTACCATTATAAAAATTGTCGCACGACACATGTTGCAGTGTAGTTGTGCCCTATGTGTCGCGTGACTTATTGTCGCGCGACACATGTCATCGTGTAGACCAAGCCTAATAGGACATGCACTACTTTTTTGCGGAACAGAAATACGGAAATACGGAAACGGAATGCACAGGGAGTACCTTCCGTTGTTTTTGCGGACCCATTGAAGTGAATGGTTCCGCATACGGTCCGCAAAAAAAATGGGAACGGAAGCGGAAAGAAAATACGTTTGTGTGCATGAGCCCTAAGTGTAACACGTGTCTCTCATGCAGCAGAGAGCGGGGGGGCTCTGCTCTCAAATGAGAGCTGGCCTCCTGCTCTAACAGTCTGGATCAGCAGAAGAGCTGATCAGGGCCATTTAACCGCTTAGATGCCGCAGTCAATAGTGATCATCACGACATCTGTGTGGATTAAAGAGAGGGACCTCCCTCTGTCTCCCATTGGCACCCTGTGAATGAGATCACGAGGTGCTGATGTCATAGTATGGCAGACTATGGCCTAATGGAGGCTGCAGGCCTGCCTGCTGTGTAGTCCTAGTATAATGCATTGTACTACATAAGCAGTGCAATGTATTTTATGGGACTATTGAATAGTAAATAAAATGTCTACAAAATAAAAAAAAATCTCCAAGTTAAAAAAATACACTTTTATTATTGGAAAAAAAGCAAAAAATTGCAAAAAGAAAATGTAATAAATAAAATGTGTCTGTAAGAACTCGTACTACACAAGTATCACGTAATTTATCCCAAATACCATAAAAAAACGATTCCAGAGTTGCTGTTTTTGCTTATTTGCTACAATAAATAAATAAATAGGGATCAAAAAGTGTTATGTACTCCAAAATTATGCCAGTGATGTGCAAGTCATCCTGCAAAAATCAAGCCCTCACAGCTCCCTATAAATAAAAATAAAAAATGATGGGTCTTGTGCTATGGCGTTGCAAAAGCATTTTGTTTAAAAAAGGGGTTTTATTGTTCAAAAGTAATAAAATGTAAAAAAAAAATATATAGTTGGTTCTGTACCCCCAGAAAACAAGCCTTCATATGGCTACATCGAAAAAATATAAAAGTTATTGCTCTTGGAGTGCAAAGATGAGAAAATAGCTCACTAAAGCCCAAAACAGGCTGCTCACTAAAGGGTTAAAGGAAAGCTGTCACCACAAATCTGGACTATTATCTGCAGTATTACATGCAAAGTACTGCAGATAAGAAGTCCAGATCACAATTTTTTTTCCCTACTGCCCCCGGTTACCCCCCTGTGCGCACTCAAAGCTGAGTGCTAACAAAATATAGAGGAGTTATTTGCGCATGCACAGCAGTCCTGTCAATGTGTCTCTAACAACTGGAGGATCAGCAGACAGTAGTAAAAAAAAAAAAAATTGCGATCTGGACTCTTTTGGGAGATTTATCAAACTGGTGTAAAGTAGAACTGGCTTAGTTTCCCATAGCACCCAATCAGATTCCATCTTTCATTTTCCAAAGGAGCTGTGAGTAATGAAAGGTGGAATCTGATTGGTTGCTATGGACAACTAAGCCATTTCTTCTTTACACCAGTTTGATAAATCTCCTCCTTTATGTGCAGTACTACTCATGTATTACTGCAGATAATAGTCCAGTTTTGTGGTGACAAATTCCCTTAAAAAAAGTTTTCCAACTGTATGGTAATTTCAAGTTATGACCTATCCACAGCATAGAGGATAACTATTAGATTGGTTGAGGTCCTACCACTGGACCATGATCAAGAGAGTGGCCTTCCTGTACACCAAAAGGCCCCCAGAAATGAATGGAACATCAGGTCGAGCGTGCACACTGCCGCTCGCTTCATCCATACAGTGCCTGGCTATTTCTGGTAGGTACTGTAGAGATGAATAGAGAGGCAGCGCACATGCGCTACTTTGGGGGCCCTGCAGTATACAGGATTGGTGGGGACCCTACCACTGGAACACTGACTAATCACTTATCCTGTGGACAGGGGATAGCTTGAAATTACAGGACTATCCCTTTAACATTTAAACAAAATACTTGCACTGTGGGTTGGATTTTATAGCCCTGATCTCTTCTTTAGTACATGTTTTGAATGCTTTACCAAGCCTTCCTCTCCTGGCATGCCTACTTAGTGCCTGAGCAAGGATTGATATTTTAAAATGAATTTACCAAGCTGTGTGCACCAGCTGCTGCATTAAACCTGTCTTGGCAATAATAAAACACACCTGTTTAAGTTTATATTCACGGATGAATATTCCTGATATATCAAACAACTTTATCTTACAGTGTCAGGAGATTTGTGGGCAACGTGAAATCCATTTGACTTCTCGATTATTCTTTTTTATGTTGTCTTCCCTTTTTCTCATTGTATGTAAATTGAAGATATCTCATTTATATATTTCTCAGTGATTAAAATTAAGTGTGGAAATTGGACCTTTACAACACACATGCACAAAGAGAGGGAGACAGAAATCAGATAGTTGTGCACCCAGGCAGAAGTGGTAAAGCCATCCATAATTTCCAGTCCGATACCATTGTAAACTGGGTACCTGAACAAGCATTCTTTATGTAGTAGATTGTAGTAAAAAGCGCTCAAAGTGCTCTAATAATAAATAATACAGTGTATGTTATTATCTTAAATTCAGGTTTTTATTGGAATAAAAAAAACAGCTTTTTTTTTTGTTTGTACCGAACATGAGGCATAATCCAGATCCTGAAGATAGTTTGGGCTACATAATACCAAGGCTTTATGATTCCAATAAGTCCTCTTTCACAAAGTGCAGTTTTTGCAGGGATGATTTATAAAGGGGATGTGCTACTAATAACACTTATTCCCTATCAACAGGATATGGTAATGTATTGATCGCTGGGGGTCCATAAGTGATGCCAAACTGACCCATGAGAATGCAGTAGTGCTAGCGTATGTCCCCCGCTCCATTGAGTTCTAAGGGACTTCTAAGTACAGCACTCCCGGAAGTCGCATATGAGTGGAGTAGTGGAGGTAGCACTGCTGCATTCTCACAAGGCAGTTCATATGAGCAGTGGGGGTCCCAGAGGTTGGAGACCCAATAATCAAACATTCATTCCCTAGCCTAGCAAATGAAAAGAACAAAACTATTATGGCCCTGATAGTGATTGCTTTTGGTATCAAGGAAATACTTGGTAGCCCTCAGTCCCATTTGGTGTGGGATGGATGTGTAGAGAGCCAACCACACCTCAGCCTCAACCACTATATCCTTAAGCTTAATAAGCAGATCTATCGTATCACATATGTGCGAAGTAAGGGATAGGACAAAGGGACGTAGAATTCTATCAATGTAGATACCAGCATTTTGAGCAGATTTCCAACCCCTGAGACAATTGGCCTCCCTTTTAGGGGATGTAACCCCTTATGGACTTTAGGAAGTCCATAAAAGGTAGCCATTTTGGGATATTGGGGGAATAGAAAATCATACTCATTCCGATCTATCCAATGGTTGTCTACCGCCTCGTTCAGTAGAATTGACAGTTGCAGATGGACAGAGACCAGATTTTCCATCAAGATAACCATCTCTGCACCACCAATGCTCCTATGCTGACCCAGACTGATCCCTTATTGTACCCTCTACAGGCTTGGCATCTCATCTAGGATTTGGGGAAGTATAATCATATCATCCCCTTTCTGTAATAGCGATTATGTTTATTGGCCTATCCTGCTGTTATTTCGATTTTATTGAAAGCCATACTTTGATTAGCAGTATTTAAATGGTGTGTGGTAGAATTTTAAAAGGGTCTCAGTAGTAGCCGCACTGTGGACATTTGGTATGTGATGCGGATGCATTATATTTGGTCTAAAAAAATTGGGAATTATCTTTCTTTATGGCCATGAGATTTACCATTATCATTTGGGTATTACTACAAGAATATAATCTGATTTGCACACATAATATTGCCTCCATTTTTGTATTGTTTGGTTTTTGAAGTCTTTTTGTTATATGAGGTCCCCTGATGAACTGACCCCAGAGAATAGTTCAGGGAAACGCGTCAGGACAAAGTTTGCATTCCTGGGACATATGTTATGTGCTCCTTTTCTTTTCACTGATGATCAAAACCTGGACGCCACTGGTTTACTTGGGAGTAGAGTTGAGCGAACACCTGGATGTTCGGGTTCGAGAAGTTCGGCCGAACATCCCGGAAATGTTCGGGTTCGGGATCCGAACCCGATCCGAACTTCGTCCCGAACCCGAACCCCATTGAAGTCAATGGGGACCCGAACTTTTCGGCACTAAAACGGCTGTAAAACAGCCCAGGAAAGGGCTAGAGGGCTGCAAAAGGCAGCAACATGTAGGTAAATCCCCTGCAAACAAATGTGGATAGGGAAATTAATTAAAATAAAAATTAAATAAATAAAAATTAACCAAAATCAATTGGAGAGAGGTTCCATAGCAGAGAATCTGGCTTCCCGTCACCCACCACTGGAACAGTCCATTCTCAGATATTTAGGCCCCGGCACCCAGGCAGAGGAGAGAGGTCCCGTAACAGAGAATCTGTCTTCATGTCAGCAGAGAATTAGTCTGCATGTCATAGCAGAGAATGAGGCTTCACGTCAGCCACCACTGCAACAGTCCATTGGCATATATTTAGGCCTAGCACACAGGCAGAGGAGAGAGGTCCCGTAACAGAGAATCTGGCTTCATGTCAGCAGAGAATCAGTCTGCATGTCATAGCAGAGAATGAGGCTTCACGTCAGCCACCACTGCAACAGTCCATTGGCATATATTTAGGCCCAGCACACACACAGGCAGAGGAGAGAGGTCCCGTAACAGAGAATCTGTCTTCATGTCAGCAGAGAATTAGTCTGCATGTCATAGCAGAGAATGAGGCTTCACGTCACCCACCACTGCAACAGTCCATTGGCATATATTTAGGCCTAGCACACAGGCAGAGCAGAGAGGTCCCGTAACAGACAATCTGGCTTCATGACAGCAGAGAATCAGTCTGCATGTCATAGCAGAGAATGAGGCTTCACGTCACCCACCACTGCAACAGTCCATTGGCATATATTTAGGCCTAGCACACAGGCAGAGGAGAGAGGTCCCGTAACAGAGAATCTGTCTTCATGTCAGCAGAGAATCAGTCTGCATGTCATAGCAGAGAATGAGGCTTCACGTCAGCCACCACTGCAACAGTCCATTGGCATATATTTAGGCCCAGCACCCAGGCAGAGGAGGGAGGTCCCGTAACAGAGAATCTGTCTTCATGTCAGCAGAGAATTAGTCTGCATGTCATAGCAGAGAATGAGGCTTCACGTCAGCCACCACTGCAACAGTCCATTGGCATATATTTAGGCCCAGCACACACACAGGCAGAGGAGAGAGGTCCCGTAACAGAGAATCTGGCTTCATGTCAGCAGAGAATCAGTCTGCATGTCATAGCAGAGAATGAGGCTTCACGTCAGCCACCACTGCAACAGTCCATTGGCATATATTTAGGCCCAGCACACACACAGGCAGAGGAGAGAGGTCCCGTAACAGAGAATCTGGCTTCATGTCAGCAGAGAATCAGTCTGCATGTCATAGCAGAGAATGAGGCTTCACGTCAGCCACCACTGCAACAGTCCATTGGCATATATTTAGGCCCAGCACCCAGGCAGAGGAGGGAGGTCCCGTAACAGAGAATCTGTCTTCATGTCAGCAGAGAATTAGTCTGCATGTCATAGCAGAGAATGAGGCTTCACGTCAGCCACCACTGCAACAGTCCATTGGCATATATTTAGGCCTAGCACACAGGCAGAGGAGAGGTTCATTCAACTTTGGGTAGCATCGCAATATAATGGTAAAATGAAAATAAAAATAGGATTGAATGAGGAAGTGCCCTGGAGTCCAATAATATATGGTTATGGGGAGGTAGTTAATGTCTAATCTGGACAAGGGACGGACAGATCCTGTGGGATCCATGCCTGGTTCATTTTTATGAACGTCAGCTTGTCCACATTGGCTGTAGACAGGCGGCTGCGTTTGTCTGTAATGACGCCCCCTGCCGTGCTGAATACACGTTCAGACAAAACGCTGGCTGCCGGGCAGGCCAGCACCTCCAAGGCATAAAAGGCTAGCTCTGGCCACGTGGACAATTTAGAGACCCAGAAGTTGAATGGGGCCGAACCATCAGTCAGTACGTGGAGGGGTGTGCACACGTACTGTTCCACCATGTTAGTGAAATGTTGCCTCCTGCTAACACGTTGCGTATCAGGTGGTGGTGCAGTTAGCTGTGGCGTGTTGACAAAAGTTTTCCACATCTCTGCCATGCTAACCCTGCCCTCAGAGGAGCTGGCCGTGACACAGCTGCCTTGGCGACCTCTTGCTCCTCCTCTGCCTTGGCCTTGGGCTTCCACTTGTTCCCCTGTGACATTTGGGAATGCTCTCAGTAGCGCGTCTACCAACGTGCGCTTGTACTCGCGCATCTTCCTATCACGCTCCAGTGCAGGAAGTAAGGTGGGCACATTGTCTTTGTAGCGTGGATCCAGCAGGGTGGCAACCCAGTAGTCCGCACAGGTTAAAATGTGGGCAACTCTGCTGTCGTTGCGCAGGCACTGCAGCATGTAGTCGCTCATGTGTGCCAGGCTGCCCAGGGGTAAGGACAAGCTGTCCTCTGTGGGAGGCGTATCGTCATCGTCCTGCCTTTCCCCCCAGCCACGCACCAGTGATGGACCCGAGCTGCGTTGGGTGCCACCCCGCTGTGACCATGCTTCATCCTCATCCTCCTCCACCTCCTCCTCATCCTCGTCCTCCTCGTCCTCCAGTAGTGGGCCCTGGCTGGCCACATTTGTACCTGGCCTCTGCTGTTGCAAAAAACCTCCCTCTGAGTCACTTCGAAGAGACTGGCCTGAAAGTGCTAAAAATGACCCCTCTTCCTCATCCTCCTCCTCCTCCTCCTGGGCCACCTCCTGTTCCATCATCGCCCTAAGTGTTTTCTCAAGGAGACATAGAAGTGGTATTGTAACGCTGATAACGGTGTCATCGCCACTGGCCATGTTGGTGGAGTACTCGAAACAGCGCAACAGGGCACACAGGTCTCGCATGGAGGCCCAGTCATTGGTGGTGAAGTGGTGCTGTTCTGTAGTGCGACTGACCCGTGCGTGCTGCAGCTGAAACTCCACTATGGCCTGCTGCTGCTCGCACAGTCTGTCCAGCATGTGCAAGGTGGAGTTCCACCTGGTGGGCACGTCGCATATGAGGCGGTGAGCGGGAAGGCCGAAGTTACGCTGTAGCGCAGACAGGCGAGCAGCGGCAGGATGTGAACGCCGGAAGCGCGAACAGACGGCCCGCACTTTATGCAGCAGCTCTGACATGTCGGGGTAGTTGTGAATGAACTTCTGCACCACCAAATTCAGCACATGCGCCAAGCAAGGGATGTGCGTCAAATTGGCTAGTCCCAGAGCTGCAACGAGATTTCGCCCATTATCACACACCACCAGGCCGGGCTTGAGGCTCACCGGCAGCAACCACTCGTCGGTCTGTTGTTCAATACCCCGCCACAACTCCTGTGCGGTGTGGGGCCTGTCCCCCAAACATATGAGTTTCAGAATGGCCTGCTGACGTTTACCCCGGGCTGTGCTGAAGTTGGTGGTGAAGGTGTGTGGCTGACTGGATGAGCAGGTGGAAGAAGAGGAGGAGGAAGCCGAGAAGGAGGAGGTGGCAACAGGAGGCAAAGAATGTTGCCCTGCGATCCTTGGCGGCGGCAGGACGTGCGCCAAACAGCTCTCCGCCTGGGGCCCAGCTGCCACTACATTTACCCAGTGTGCAGTTAGGGAGATATAGCGTCCCTGGCCGTGCTTACTGGTCCACGTATCTGTGGTTAGGTGGACCTTGCTACAGATGGCGTTGCGCAGTGCACACTTGATTTTATCGGATACTTGGTTGTGCAGGGAAGGCACGGCTCTCTTGGAGAAGTAGTGCCGGCTGGGAACAACATACTGTGGGACAGCAAGCGACATGAGCTGTTTGAAGCTGTCTGTGTCCACCAGCCTAAATGACAGCATTTCATAGGCCAGTAGTTTAGAAATGCTGGCATTCAGGGCCAGGGATCGAGGGTGGCTAGGTGGGAATTTACGCTTTCTATCAAATGTTTGTGAGATGGAGAGCTGAACGCTGGCGTGTGACATGGTTGAGACGCTTGGTGACGGAGGTGGTGGTGGTGGTGTTGGTGGTACATCCCCTGTTTGCTGGGCGGCAGGTGCCAACGTTCCTCCAGAGGCGGAGGAAGAGGCCGAGGCGGCAGCAGCAGAATAGGCCGAGGCGGCAGCAGCAGAAGAGGTAGCAGGGGGAGCCTGAGTGACTTCCTTGGTTTTAAGGTGTTTACTCCACTGCAGTTCATGCTTTGCATGCAGGTGCCTGGTCATGCAGGTTGTGCTCAGGTTCAGAACGTTAATGCCTCGCTTCAGGCTCTGATGGCACAGCGTGCAAACCACTCGGGTCTTGTCGTCAGCACATTGTTTGAAGAAGTGCCATGCCAGGGAACTCCTTGAAGCTGCCTTTGGGGTGCTCGGTCCCAGATGGCGGCGGTCAGTAGCAGGCGGAGTCTCTTGGCGGCGGGTGTTCTGCTTTTGCCCACTGCTCCCTCTTTTGCTACGCTGTTGGCTCGGTCTCACCACTGCCTCTTCCTCCGAACTGTGAAAGTCAGTGGCACGACCTTCATTCCATGTGGGGTCTAGGACCTCATCGTCCCCTGCATCGTCTTCCACCCAGTCTTGATCCCTGACCTCCTGTTCAGTCTGCACACTGCAGAAAGACGCAGCAGTTGGCACCTGTGTTTCGTCATCATCAGAGACATGCTGAGGTGGTATTCCCATGTCCTCATCATCAGGAAACATAAGTGGTTGTGCGTCAGTGCATTCTATGTCTTTCACCGCTGGGGAAGGGCTAGGTGGATGCCCTTGGGAAACCCTGCCAGCGGAGTCTTCAAACAGCATAAGAGACTGCTGCATAACTTGAGGCTGAGACAGTTTCCCTGGTATGCATGGGGGTGATGTGACAGACTGATGGGGTTGGTTTTCAGGCGCCATCTGTGCGCTTTCTGCAGAAGACTGGGTGGGAGATAATGTGAACGTGCTGGATCCACTGTCGGCCACCCAATTGACTAATGCCTGTACCTGCTCAGGCCTTACCATCCTTAGAACGGCATTGGGCCCCACCATATATCGCTGTAAATTCTGGCGGCTACTGGGACCTGAGGTAGTTGGTACACTAGGACGTGTGGATGTGGCAGAACGGCCACGTCCTCTCCCAGCACCAGAGGGTCCACTAACACCACCACGACCATGTCCACGTCCGCGTCCCTTACTAGATGTTTTTCTCATTGTTATGGTTCACCACAACAACAAATATATTATTTGGCCCAATGTATTGTATTCAAATTCAGCGGGATATAAATTTGAGGCCTAGTATTTAGGCGCTGGGTGACCGGTATGGATTTAGTGACAGAATTAGACTTGGAAATGCACAGAAGCGTGTGTGTGAAGTTATTCTGAATGACCCAATGTGCACCTTGAATATTATATACCCTTTTTGGGATAGATTTCAAATAGCTCTGATATTGCAGGAACCACTAAATTATGAAATTGCTAAATTGGGAATTGTACTTCAACCCAGAACAAAAAATGTGCTTTGACGGGCACTAAATAACTTTCCCAGCTACAACAGTACAGCGGTAACGAGAGATTTAGAGGGATTTAAATTTGAGGCCTAGTATTTAGGCGCTGGGTGACAGGTATGGGTTTAGTGACAGAATTAGACTTGGAAATACACAGTAGCGGGTGTGTGTGAAGTTATTCTGAATGACCCAATGTGCACCTTCAATATTATATACCCTTTTTGGGATAGATTTCAAATAGCTCTGATATAGCAGGAACCACTAAATTATGAAATTGCTAAATTGGGAATTGTACTTCAACCCAGAACAAAAAATGTGCTTTGACGGACACTAAATATCTTGCCCAGCAACAACAGTACAGCGGTGGGTAACGAGAGATTTAGAGGGATTTAAATTTGAGGCCTAGTATTTAGGCGCTGGGTGCACCGGTATGGATTTAGTGACAGAATTAGACTTGGAAATACACAGTAGCGGGTGTGTGTGAAGTTATTCTGAATGACCCTATGTGCACCTTCAATATTATATACCCTTTTAGGGATAGATTTCAAATAGCTCTGATATAGCAGGAACCACTAAATTATGAAATTGCTAAATTGGGAATTGTACTTCAACCCAGAACAAAAAATGTGCTTTGACGGACACTAAATATCTTGCCCAGCAACAACAGTACAGTGGTGGGTAACGAGAGATTTAGAGGGATTTAAATTTGAGGCCTAGTATTTAGGCGCTGGGTCACCGGTATGGATTTAGTGACAGAATTAGACTTGGAAATGCACAGAAGCGTGTGTGTGAAGTTATTCTGAATGACCCTATGTGCACCTTCAATATTATATACCCTTTTAGGGATAGATTTCAAATAGCTCTGATATAGCAGAAACCACTAAATTATGAAATTGCTAAATTGGGAATTGTACTTCAACCCAGAACAAAAAATGTGCTTTGACGGACACTAAATATCTTGCCCAGCAACAACAGTACAGCGGTGGGTAACGAGAGATTTAGAGGGATTTAAATTTGAGGCCTAGTATTTAGGCGCTGGGTCACCGGTATGGATTTAGTGACAGAATTAGACTTGGAAATGCACAGAAGCGTGTGTGTGAAGTTATTCTGAATGACCCTATGTGCACCTTCAATATTATATACCCTTTTAGGGATAGATTTCAAATAGCTCTGATATAGCAGAAACCACTAAATTATGAAATTGCTAAATTGGGAATTGTACTTCAACCCAGAACAAAAAATGTGCTTTGACGGACACTAAATATCTTGCCCAGCAACAACAGTACAGCGGTGGGTAACGAGAGATTTAGAGGGATTTAAATTTGAGGCCTAGTATTTAGGCGCTGGGTGACAGGTATGGGTTTAGTGACAGAATTAGACTTGGAAATACACAGTAGCGGGTGTGTGTGAAGTTATTCTGAATGACCCAATGTGCACCTTCAATATTATATACCCTTTTGGGATAGATTTCAAATAGCTCTGATATAGCAGGAACCACTAAATTATGAAATTGCTAAATTGGGAATTGTACTTCAACCCAGAACAAAAAATGTGCTTTGACGGACACTAAATATCTTGCCCAGCAACAACAGTACAGCGGTGGGTAACGAGAGATTTAGAGGGATTTAAATTTGAGGCCTAGTATTTAGGCGCTGGGTCACCGGTATGGATTTAGTGACAGAATTAGACTTGGAAATGCACAGAAGCGTGTGTGTGAAGTTATTCTGAATGACCCTATGTGCACCTTCAATATTATATACCCTTTTAGGGATAGATTTCAAATAGCTCTGATATAGCAGAAACCACTAAATTATGAAATTGCTAAATTGGGAATTGTACTTCAACCCAGAACAAAAAATGTGCTTTGACGGACACTAAATATCTTGCCCAGCAACAACAGTACAGCGGTGGGTAACGAGAGATTTAGAGGGATTTAAATTTGAGGCCTAGTATTTAGGCGCTGGGTCACCGGTATGGATTTAGTGACAGAATTAGACTTGGAAATGCACAGAAGCGTGTGTGTGAAGTTATTCTGAATGACCCTATGTGCACCTTCAATATTATATACCCTTTTAGGGATAGATTTCAAATAGCTCTGATATAGCAGAAACCACTAAATTATGAAATTGCTAAATTGGGAATTGTACTTCAACCCAGAACAAAAAATGTGCTTTGACGGACACTAAATATCTTGCCCAGCAACAACAGTACAGTGGTGGGTAACGAGAGATTTAGAGGGATTTAAATTTGAGGCCTAGTATTTAGGCGCTGGGTCACCGGTATGGATTTAGTGACAGAATTAGACTTGGAAATGCACAGAAGCGTGTGTGTGAAGTTATTCTGAATGACCCTATGTGCACCTTCAATATTATATACCCTTTTAGGGATAGATTTCAAATAGCTCTGATATAGCAGAAACCACTAAATTATGAAATTGCTAAATTGGGAATTGTACTTCAACCCAGAACAAAAAATGTGCTTTGACGGACACTAAATATCTTGCCCAGCAACAACAGTACAGCGGTGGGTAACGAGAGATTTAGAGGGATTTAAATTTGAGGCCTAGTATTTAGGCGCTGGGTGACAGGTATGGGTTTAGTGACAGAATTAGACTTGGAAATACACAGTAGCGGGTGTGTGTGAAGTTATTCTGAATGACCCAATGTGCACCTTCAATATTATATACCCTTTTTGGGATAGATTTCAAATAGCTCTGATATAGCAGGAACCACTAAATTATGAAATTGCTAAATTGGGAATTGTATTTCAACCCAGAACAAGAAATGTGCTTGAACGGACACTAAATAACTCGCCCAGCTACAGCACTAGGGACAGATTTAGCTGGATATAAATTTGAGGCCTAGTATTTAGGCGCTGGGTGACCGGTATGGATTTAGTGACAGAATTAGACTGGGATATGGCCAAAAAATGAACAGACTATTGCTGGTTAAATGCACTTGGTGTGACAGCTTCACCCTGATGTAGGCTTTAGCCAAAAAACAACCACACCATTGAGGGTTAAATGCACTTGGTGACAGGCGCAGCTTGCCCCTGATTTTGTATATGGCCAAAAAATGAACAGACTATTGCTGGTTAAATGCACTTGGTGTGACAGCTTCACCCTGATGTAGGCTTTAGCCAAAAAACAACCACACCATTGAGGGTTAAATGCACTTGGTGACAGGCGCAGCTTGCCCCTGATTTTGTATATGGCCAAAAAATGAACAGACTATTGCTGGTTAAATGCACTTGGTGTGACAGCTTCACCCTGATGTAGGCTTTAGCCAAAAAACAACCACACCATTGAGGGTTAAATGCACTTGGTGACAGGCGCAGCTTGCCCCTGATTTTGTATATGGCCAAAAAATGAACAGACTATTGCTGGTTAAATGCACTTGGTGTGACAGCTTCACCCTGATGTAGGCTTTAGCCAAAAAACAACCACACCATTGAGGGTTAAATGCACTTGGTCGCAGCTTGTGCTGGCGCACCACAAGACACAAAATGGCCGCCGATCACCCCAGAAAAATGAGACTGACAAACGGTCTGTGCAGCCTAAAAACAGTGAGCAATTGAGGATCAGCAGCTCAATGATCCACAGCTGCAGATCGATCAGTTAATCAAGTCCTTTGGAGGAGTTAATCTGCCTAATCTCGCCCTACTGTCGCAGCCGCAACCTCTCCCTACGCTAATCAGAGCAGAGTGACGGGCGGCGCTATGTGACTCCAGCTTAAATAGAGGCTGGGTCACATGGTGCTCTGGCCAATCACAGCCATGCCAATAGTAGGCATGGCTGTGATGGCCTCTTGGGGCAAGTAGTATGACGCTTGTTGATTGGCTGCTTTGCAGCCTTTCAAAAAGCGCCAAGAAAGCGTCACAAAAGCGCGAAGAAAGCGACGAACACCGAACCCGAACCCGGACTTTTACGAAAATGTCCGGGTTCGGGTCCGTGTCACGGACACCCCAAAATTCGGTACGAACCCGAACTATACAGTTCGAGTTCGCTCATCCCTACTTGGGAGCATATATGTATTTTTGTTGTAACTTTTTATTTTCTGACACATGCATTGACCAATGACATTGCTATTGGACTGTAGTCATACTAGGTCTCTTCTCGGGTGACGATATCTATCCCTTGTCAGGGATATATAGGGCCTATCAGGAAGTTCCTGACACGGGATCACCCCTATCGGGGCGACGATTCCGTTTTGCTGGGCAGGGCCTATAGTTTGATAGGGCAAGTGTGAGGGTGAGTCCGTTTTCCTTTCCTTGTCCTGCCCAGCCTCATTGTTAATTGCTTTTTAAGGGCACAAATTGGGTGATTTATAATGATCATCAGTAAAGGTTATGTTTTACACTGGTGATTACACTACTTGTCCTCAGTCTGTTGTCTAAGATCCAGTGGAAAGATAAACTTTTGTGATCTGTAATCTGGTGGGCTACTGCATGGAGGTTGTATAGCCCAAAGCCAAAGGTGTGCAGCCTCCATGGACAGCAAGTTTACCCACCTGTGGATGTTTTGTTGTAGTGGTTGCCATATTGTGACACACCCAGCAGCTATCACGACCGGCGTGCCTATCACATACGTGACACAGAGGGAGGGAAAGAGGAAGGCCCTGTCCAAGGGAGAGGGAAAGGTGGTGACCCCTATCTCACCTTGAGGCTGGCACCTGACTGCCCTGACGTCCCTAGATGGGTTCCTCACCCGTATGCCAATCACGTGCCTAAAACCCTGGCTTTCCCTAAGATGAGCCCTAGATAGTGAATAGGGCGGTGGGAACACGAGTCCGCACCACTAGCTCTAAAGGAAAACACCAAGGGGAGGACAGACAATACAGACTAAACATATAATCCCAGGTGGGCGACAACAGAAGACAACAAAAAGCCCAACAGGGATCCAGAAGATAACGTTCTGGAACAACAACCAGGATTCACAGCTCCAGTGGGTCAGTATAGAAGTCCAGGCAGGAAGCTCTATATCTGGCAACCAGAGAAGTGAGAGTGGAGAATATAAGGAGGTTAGGAGTGTCAGACAAGAAACAGCTGAGGAGGAGAAGCTACGGATCCCTGAGTGAGACAAAAAGGATTGCAAGGCAAACACAGAAAACTATCATTAAGAAACAAAGTGATCTTTAGACATAGAGCGCGCAGCCGCCCGCTGCAACTTCCTGACCCCGGGTATAACGGAGTCAGACGTGGCTCTTGACACCCTCGTGACAGCAGCATAGGGACCCATTTAAATGTGTTCATTGTGAAGTTGACAAGTGGGCTTTTACATTTTGTTCACAATTTACAGTATATCAGGAACCTCTTGATGATGTTAGGAAATTTAGCTTTGCAGCAATAGAGCTTTGTGTAACATATGAATATGCGAGCCATGTGGGGAATTTACCAAGCCATGCATGGCAGAATTCTGGCTTCAAAAAGTCACGAGTATTGTTTTTTGCATCTTTTTGGGGTCAATTTTGCAACTTTTTGAGCACCTACAGATTTGGAATAAAGATTTGGTCAGAATTTGATTTTTAAACAGTCACAAAAAAAAGTCCAAGCATCCTCTAGGTGTACTTTTACTGAAACAGGTGCAGCTACATTGCGCATTGCCAAATGTATTATTACAGTCAATTGTATGCAATTTCCATAAATTTGGCGCAGGTGCGGATAGCAGCACCAATCTAAAAACTAACCTCAAATATACCTACAATGATAAATGCTCCCTTGTGTCTTTATATTTACATTTATAGCTAAAATTTTTACAATTTAATAGTTGCCAACAATTTGTGATTATATAATAGATGGAATCAGGGTTTCTAACTTTGCATTTAAGGTTTTTTTGAGGTTATGTTTCCATGTGGGGTAAATGCTGTGGACTTGTCGCTAATCATCTGAACTTTCATAGTTTAAGTAGATTCATCTGAATGACCTTTAATTCTTACCATTTCTACTTGCTATCAATATTGTACCCATGCCTCAAAAAACTATGTATAATACATTCACAAGTCAGAATCTCAGTCTGTTGAATTAATATGTCTGCAGTTTGTACATGGATCTGGCTTCTTTGTCACGTGTATGCAATTTCTTTACAAAGCCTGTTTGAATGTTGGATTTAATTGGTAATGAAAACATATGCAACTTTGTAATATAGACTTCCCTATCATGATTTTTGTTATAACAGAAACCATGACATACATCCCATAATGTAAACCAAAATCACCAAACAAACTCTATAAACCCCTGACATATCACTTCATGTGGTAATAACTTTTGAATGCTTTTACTTAGGCCTCATGCACATGGCCGTGTTCCGCGGCCGAGAGCGGACCGCGGAAACCCGGCCGGGATTTCTCCTGACAGCATGAGCGCACGGCGTCATTGGTTGCTATGACACCGTGCGCTTCATGCAGCCACTGCTGTACAGTAATACACTAGTGCATGAGGCCTAAGGCTCCATTCACACGTCCGTGATGTGTTGCGGACCCGCAAATCGCAGGTCCGCAACACAGCAGCCCGGCACCCCCATAGAATAGGACATGTTCTATCTTTTGCGGAGCTGCGGACCCGAAGATCGGGGACGCACTCCGCAAATGCGGATGCAGACAGCACACTGTGTGCTGTCCGCATCCATTCTGTCCCCTTAGAGAATGAATGGGTCCGCACCCGTTCCGCAAAATTGCGGAACGGATGCGGACCCATTCTGCAGACGTGTGAATGGAGCCTTATCCAATCGATTCTGTGTTTGTTTTCTCATGACACATCGTACTTCATGTTAGTGGTAAATTTGAGTCAATATGTTTCACTTTTATTTATTAAAAAAAATAGATTTATGGAAAATTTGGAAAAATTCGGGGGTCATTTATTAATAACTTCTATATCTGGTGCTGGATGCGTGTAAGTTATGAAGAGGCGCAGGCCTCTAGATAACTTTGGCGCATCTATCTCCAGTGTAAATATAAGCCAGATTCCTTGCTGTCTTATATTTAGACCATTTTCTACGCCTAAAGCAGGCATAGAAAATGATGAATGAGACGGGCCTGCCCATGCCACACCCACATTTTTTCTACCTGTATATAGGGTTTTTTCAGGATAATAAATGACCCCCTTACTCTTTTCTAAATTTTAATTTCTCTGCTTTTAAAGGGATTCTGTCACCTCCCCTAACCCAAAATCGGAATTTAAAGCAGTCATGCAGCACAGCTTACCATGAATAGGCTGTGCTCTTCTATCTTGTAATCCGTCCAGTAGTTTATGAGAAAATCAACTTTTATGATTATGCAAATTAGCCCTGAAGGTGCCCAGAGGGGCGTTTTGTTCCCCTTAGTGTGCCCAGTAACGCCCCTCTTACAGTGCCCAGCCCACCTTCCTTCCGACTGCCTAACCTCCCACAGCCTCTCATCCCTCTCCTCCCCCTCCCTCACGGCCGAACGAACTCTCGCGCAGGCGCAGTACCCACTGAGGGCTGCACCAGTGCGATCTGCAGGAGACTGAGGGCAGGAGCTTCATCCTCGTCACTGGGCATGCGCCGAGTGGGTACTGCGCCTGCGCGAGAGTTCGTTCGGCCATGAGAGAGGGGAAGGAGAGGGATGAGAGGCTGTGGGAGGTTAGGCAGTCGGAAGGAAGGCGGGCTGGGCACTGTAAGAGGGGCGTTACTGGGCACACTAAGGGGAACAAAACGCCCCTCTGGGCACCTTCAGGGCTAATTTGCATAATCATAAAAGTTGATTTTCTCACTAAATCCTGGACGGATTACAAGATAGAAGAGCACAGCCTATTCAAGGTAAGCTGTGCTGCATGACTGCTTTAAAATCCGATTTTGGGTTAGGGGAGGTGACAGAATCCCTTTAAGACGGATAGTAATACCTCATAAAATAGTTAAGTAACATTCCCCATATGTCTACTTTCTGTTGGCTTAATTTTCTAAAATTTCCAAAACCCCACTTTTTTAAGGACTAATTCACTTTGAATTCACTTTGTGGGGTTTATATAGTAGAAACCACCCATAAATTACCTAATTTTAGAATCTATACACCTCAAATCATTCAAAACCAATTTGACAAACTTTGTTATCCCTTTACATGTTTCATTAAAATTAAAAGAAAATGGAGGTGAAATAAAAAAAAATTCACTTTTTTTGCAGATTTTTTTGTACTTTTTCTTTTCTTTTGTACTTTTAGCTCTTGTGTGTACTTACTGTTTTTTTTTTGTAGATCAAATGTGTCATCTGTCGTCCAGACTCTTCAGTTCACAGATAATTTGTGGACACATATAGCAGACTTGTGAGAAGTCTGAATAAACAGTAATTAAAAACAGTTTGATTCACTGACAGCAAAGAGAGATCTTAAAATTATTAGAAAGCCGCATATATCTACATTATACATAAAAGGCTGTCTTTGTGATTCCAAATAGGCTATAATGAAGAATATCACACACATGCATGGCTAACTTTCTCCTGCTTCTACTTTTGTGGCTAGATTATGGCAATCCAAAGGTGCAACAGGGATGCATATCCTTCATATGTTCTAATAAGATACCTACCAAACTGACCTTCGTGGCATTTCTTAGACACCCCATTATCCTTTATATGATAACAAAAAAGTTCTTTAACCAGTGACCTCCATAACTTGAGATAGTAAATATTTGGCCCATTCGCCCATCAGCCGTTCTTCCCTACACTCTATACATATGAATACTCAGTTCACCCTCTCAGATCTAACCGTAAAAAAAAAAAAAGTCAAGCATATTGAAACCCAACAAACTAGACTTCTTGTTAAAAATAGCTGCCAGAGGTAAGTCGGGACACCTCAGTATACATTAGATGTCCAGCCAATGACATCAAAATCTTTGAGCTTGGCTGACATTCATCTAATCTTTAAGATCCTCTTGAGTGGTTTGAAATGGATGCAAGTTTGGTCATGGAAAAAACTACATTGGAATGATATGTATACAGCTAACCATCCTTGCTGTAGTTAAGATCATGTAGTATTCTTAGAGATCTACTGCCACCTGGAAGTATTAAAGTGCTTGTCCCATCAAGATAGTTCTCCTCGAAAGCAGTTGAGTATAGCCAGGGGCGGATTGGGAACTTAAAGTGGCCCTGGAAAAAATAAATAAAGTGGCCTGTCTAAATTGACCATATGCGGGGCAACATAAGTAGGAAGGGTCAGCAACACCATAGCGCAAAATACCATGATACCAAATACCACAGAGCAGCACAATATATTGCCCCAAAAGCTGTCCATCTGTGGTGGCCATCAATACCGTAGCTGCCATTTTCTGTCCTTCTCCTCCAGTTCTCTCTGATGACGATATGGGTCAGGGGGCTTAGGAGGTGAAATGCAGGCCATAGTTGAATTCAGGAGGGCATGTGCGGTCGCTGGATTGGTACATGACTGCCTGATTCTCACAGCGTTAATTACCACTGAGAGCTCATTATGCAACTTGCAGCGGCAGAGAAGAGGGCTTGGGGGGCCCAGGGCTCCAGGTGGCAACCAAAATGGTCGCCAATGCGACTTAGAATTTACAAATGGTGACAAGACTTTTTAGTATTGTCACCATTTGCAATTAGACCCACCGCCGCAGCTCTGCAGTTGAATACAGAGTTGAATACAGCGGTGGGCACAGGAGATGATAGTTCTCTGCCCCACCGCCGATGTTCTTCTCAGCAGTGCGGTGGAGAAGGAGTCTCTCCCTCCCCCCTGTGCTGCTGCCGCCGCCAATAGAAAGAGAGACGGGAGGAGGAGGGGAGGGGCTGTGGCCACTGCGCCACCAATGAAGATAACTGAAGATAAGACCGTCAGCTATGCGATCAATTGGAGGAGGTGAGTTCATTTTAATATTTTTTTTTAACCCTCAATTGACCTTCCACCAAGCATTCTGTATTAAATAATGCTATTATTTTCCCTTATAACCATGTTATAAGGGAAAATAACACAGTGAATAGACTTTCATCCTAGCAACCATGTGTGAAAATCGCACCGCATCTGCTCTTGCTTGCGGATGCTTGCGATTTTCACGCAGCCCCATTAACTTCTATGGGGCCGGCATTGCGTGAAAAACAATAGTAAGTAAAACTGCCCGCCGGAACTGCCCGCCGGATCCGCCAATCTGGATGTCACTGAAAGCATTTGTGAGACGCATACGGATGTGGATTCATCTCACAAATGCATTGCAAGAACGAATCCATCTCTCCGCTTGGACGGATCTGGCATTCCGGTATTTTGAATACCGGATCTGGCACTAATACATTCCTATTATACATCCGGCATTCCGGCAAGTCTTCAGGTTTTTTTGCCGGAGATAAAACCATTGCATGCTACGGTTTTATCTTTGCCTGATCAGTCAAAATGACTGAACTGAAGACATCCTGATGCATCCTGAACGGATTACTCTCCATTCAGAATGCATGGGGAGAAAACTGATCAGTTATTTTCCGGTATTGAGCCCCTGTGACGGAACTCTATGCCGGAAAAGAAAAACGCTAGTGTGAAAGTACCCTAAAATAATAAGTTTAAATCCCCCCTTAACCAATTTTATATATAAAATATATAAACAATAAATAAATAAACATATTACATAGCGCTGCATCCGAAAAGTCCAAACTATTACATTTTTTAAAAATATCTCCTATGCAGTGAACGCCGTAACAGAAATAAATAAATAAAAAACAAATAATAGGATAGGACTGTTCTATTATGGGCCGAATGTTTCATAAAATGCGAAATGCACGCAGCTTTTTTTGGTGTTTTTTTTTGCGTGGTATTAAGTATCGTAATACTTTTTTATGGTGACAAAAGCGAATCTAAATTTTGGTATCGAAACAACCATACGCCGATCTGATCACCAAAATTTGGATTCGGTTTCGATTTGGCGACTAAAAATGTAATTTGGCTCCTAATTTTTTCAGTTCAGGAGCCAATGGGTACTAGGTATTTTTTTTAGTCTGTAGCACTGAGGCCCCCTGGGCTTCGGCACACCGTGAAATTTTACTGTAATGTCTATAGACAATCCGCCCCTGAGTATAGCTGCCTATATTGCAGAAATAAGCCCAGGGGTGCACTGGGAACTTACGGGTACTTTCACACTAGCGTTTTTGCTGGCAGGATTCTGCAAAAACATTTCCGTCACTGATAATACAACCATCTGCCTCCATTATAAATGGATCCGGTTATTTCATATTTAACATGGCCAAGATGGATCCGTCATGAACTCCATTGAAAGTGAATGGAGGACAGATCCGTCTTCTATTGTGTCAGATTGTGTCAGAGAAAACGGATCTGTCCCCATTGACTTGTATTGTGGCTCATGACGGATCCGTCTTGCTCCACATCCCATGACAGAAAGAAAACCGCAGCATGCTGTCGTTTGCTCCCCGGTATAGGAACGCAACCAAACGGAATGGAGCATTCTATTCTGTTCAGTTCCATTTTGTTCCTATTCACAATGAATAGGGGCAAAACTGAAGCGTTTTTTTTCCGGTATTGAGACCCTATGACATATCTCAATACTGGAAAATAGAAACGCTAGTGTGAAAGTAGCCTAAAGTGGCCCTGAAAAAAACTTAAACGTGGCCCCATGTTGTAGACGGGTCCAAATTGGCAGAAGGTGGGATAATAGAAGTAGGAGGGGCCAGCCATATTGCAGTGCGGAACAAAATACAACCCCAGCAGAACCAAATACTACAGTGCAGCACAAAATACTGCCGCCTGTGCCACTGTATCACCGACCTCAGGGTTTCAGTAGGGTATCTGTGGCTGCTAGCCAGGTGCATAAGTGCCTCATGCTCCTACATTAATGAATGCTGAGAGCATCAGATCTTTATGTACCTGGCTGGTAGCCAAGATGAGATCTTGGATGGCCCTCTGGGCATCCGCCCACTGAAAAATGTTGATTCTATGGCCAGTCCACCCAGACATTATCCAGCATTTCTGGGAACAAACATGCAAGATCTCTGTAATACATGGTCTTGCAAAGTAACCTTGAGTCGTAGAATCAACTTCCTGGCTAATATAAGTGGTTCCCATATGGGTTATTCAAATTCCTTTATATTATGTATGGAGTGAGGTTGTCCTGGCAGGTTAACTTAAAGGGTTTCTACCACTTAGGTGTCACCTATTTAGCTGTCAGACACTAGCGATCCGCTAGTGTCTGCTCTGGCCAACCATCCTAATATAATTGCTTTTGGGGTGGTGGTTTGGCTAAAAAAAACTACTTTTATTAATATGCTAATGAGCCTCTAGGTGCTATGGGGGCGTCATTAGCACCTAGAGGCTCCGTCTACCTTCAGAAACTGCCGCCGCCCAGCGCGTCCCTCCAGCCCGCCCATCTCCTCCTGAATGCGATCCTCCTTGTGAGCGCCTGTATTCGGCGCATGCGCAGTAAATGTCTGACAGCTTCCCTGCTCAGACATCTCCACTGCGCCTGTTCCTCGGAGCACTATGGCGTCATCGCGCAGGCGCAGTGGAGATGTCTGAGCAAGGAAGCGGTCAGACATTCACTGCGCATGCGCAGAATACATACGATCGCATTCAGGAGGAGATGGGCGGGCTGGAGGGACGCGCTGGGCGGCGGCAGTTTCTGCAGGTAGACGGAGCCTCTAGGTGCTAATGACGCCCCCATAGCACCTAGAGGCTCATTAGCATATTAATAAAAGTAGTTTTTTTAGCCAAACCACCACCCCAAAAGCAATTATATTAGGATGGTTGGCCAGAGCAGACACTAGCGGATCGCTAGTGTCTGACAGCTAAATATGTGACACCTAAGTGGTAGAAACCCTTTAACAGCAACTTGCCTGCCTTTTTAACAGGGCATATTTCAGGTTGTATTGTTTCCATCTGAAGACAATGTTCTACATGATGACGTTTGACAAATGACCATTTTCTATGGATGGTTGTGGCTATAATTGTGCTAGACTTCTGGCCGAACAAAGATTATAGGTCACACCACATTTCTCAGAAATCACTGAACTATCTAAAGCCTTTCACTGATTTATAAGTCAAAGAGTGGTCCATAAATTAGCATTACATTGGCCAGCAGCCACACCACTGAAGAGCCAGTTCACTAAGTTCACCTAGTGTTGTAATGGAATAGGGCACAGAGTGTCTATTTTTTCCCATTACAGGTATAAACCTAAACTTCTATGCAGACCCCATGACAAACTGCGGATTAATTTATTAATGCTTTAATGCCTCGTTCCTCTAATCTGCACAATATTTATTGTGAAGGCCTAATTAATAAAAGGCAATCTCTTTCAAGCCTTTTGCACTGGACACATTTCTCTTCATTGCTTTTTTTTCCTCTTCTCACTCAAACGAACAGCTAATTGACTTTTCCTGCTTGCTAGCTGAAGCTGCTTTGATTAATTTATCATTAATTTTTAATCAGCCTTTTACGATGACTATACTGAATTATTGTCTCACTACCACATCCATCACAGAAGCACTACCACACTGCAGATCCCTATCGCTGAAGAACCACTGATCAAAGACAGGGTTCCAAGGTCAACACTATATTAAAATTTGCTTGGCTCTGTGGGGCATGATGTGCACTGTGGCAGAACTCAATGAGCAAGTGATCCTGATTACAATCAGTAGGCATTATGGAGAAAAAAAAATCTTTGCAAAATGATGGAAAATACTTAACTCAATAAATTATTTGACATTGTTTTTAGATAGGGAGAGTTTCCATTCAGGTTTAATGATTATACAAACCTGGCACTTGTACTTATAATTCAATAAGTGTCTCTGTATCTAAATTTTAAATCGAAAATGGTTTAAAACCTATGCTACCAATTTGCAGAAGATAATGGTGAAGATATTGTAGAAGACAGTGTTATGAAGCAATGTATATAAATTGTAAAAACCAACTGCAGTGAAAAGGAACAGGTGAAATGATAAGATAGTGAATATACAATTGAAACAGGCACAGGGAAAAAGATGGAGGAAATATCTACCAGAGCTGCCGGTGAAGAAATTGTCACATTGTTTAAATAACTCAACTCTTTAATGTGAGGCTGTCACATCAAAAACGGGGTGCAGTCTGCAGCGTGCTATGGAGCAGTAGTGTTGTAGGAAAAAATTCTGTAAAACTTGCATATTTAAGTCTGGCAAAACAATTGTATACTAGATTTGCAGTGAGAAGTGGATGGTAGTCTATAGAAGCATAGTCTTAGGGCTCATGCACACGAGCGTATGTATTTTGTGGTCCGCAAAAAAAATATGGCTGACATCCGTGTGACATCCGTATTGCATGCATTTTTTTTTGTGTGGATCCATCGTAACAATGCCAATCCTTGTCTGCGAAACGGACAAGAATAGGACATGTCCTAACTTTTTTGCAGAATGGCTATGCGGACATGGAAACGGAATACACACGGAGTCATTTCTGTTTGAAGTGCATGGTTCCACATACGGGTGGCAAAAAAATCCGGAACGGACATGGAAACAAAATATGTTTGTGTGCATTAGGCCTCCTGCACACGACCGTTTTTTTTTTTCCGTTTACCGGTCGTTTTTTGCGTTCCATATACGGTCCGTATACGGAACCATTCATTTCAATGGTTCAGCAAAAAAAAACTGAATGTACTCCGTATGCATTCTGTTTCCGCATTTCCGTTCAAAGATAGAACATGTCCTATTATTACCCGCAAATCACGTTCCGTGGCTCCATTCAAGTCAATGGGTCCGCAAAAAAACTGAACACATACGGAAATGCATCCGTATGTCTTCCGTTCCGTTTTTTGCAGAACCATCTATTGAAAATGTTATGCCCAGCCCAATTTTATCTATGTAATTACTGTATATGCCATACGGAAAAATGGAACGGAAAAACGGAACAGAAACAGAAATACAACGGAAACAAAAAACGGAACAACGGATCCGTGAAAAACGGACCGCAAAACACTGAAAAAGCCATTCGGCCGTGTGCAGGAGGCCTTAGACCCTTACTCAGTATTCAGAGATCAGAGGTATACACATTGTTCAGGCCTTCAGAGTCAGTTGTTTATTCAGTATAAACGATCACCATTAGCTGATAAATGTAACATAAATGGTGTTATCCAGTCTTAATTGAAGTTTAATTATTATATAATGAAAGCATATGTATTTTCTTATATACAGTTCTGCTTAGAATGGGCCTTACACATTAGACAGCTGTTGGGTGGTTTGGCTGCTATTCCTTCCAGCCCCCCTTTCCCTACACAGGTATGCTCAGTTGAGCATGCATACATTTTATTGGTGGTATAATCTTCAGCCTGACACCTCTGTTGGCAGCTTATCTCCCTTAACAACACAAATCCACCTGCCTGACCCTTCTTTCCCCCCACATCTGATATTTGGGAGAAGTAGGACACTCCCATACACATTAGATGGTTGGCTGATCCCACCAATATCAACTGGGTCACATACCTTTTGACTAATGTATATGACCACGTTAAAAGGAACCTGTCATCAGGATTTTGTGTATAGAGCTGAGGACATGGGTTGCTAGATGGCCGCTAGCACATCCACAATACCCAGTCCCCATAGCTCTGTGTGCTTTTATTGTGTAAGAAAAAAAAGATTTAGTACATATGCAAATTAACCTGAGATGAGTCCTGTCTTTGACTTATCTCAGGGACAGGACTCATCTCAGGTTAATTTGCATATGTATCAAATAGTTTGTTTTACACAATAAAAGCACACAGAGCTATGGGGAGCTAATTGCGGATGTGCTAGCGGCCATCTAGCAACCCATGTCCTCAGCTCTATACACAAAATCCAGGTGACAGGTTCCCTTTAAGTTCTGCACTATTTTCACCATTTCAGCTTGCTGTCGAAAAAATTTCAACATTCTTGTTCAAATTCAGAGGCAAAAAATCCAGTCCTGTTCACACCTGAGGGTTTATTACAAGAAAGAAATCCTCTTTGACCTGAACAAAGCAGTGTATGCAATCGCTTTTCTGTTCTTGACTCCAAAATTATAGATCTTACATATAACTGGTGCACTTTAAAAAAAATATAGTATGATATGGCAATTAAACTTTGAAATATGATGTTACTCTAGTGGGAACTTGAATATGGGTCGCTGATAATCTAGTTTTTTATTCTCCTGTATTTCCATTCTCAATACAACTCTGTCCTATAATTCTAATACAGCGAGACCAGTGGATAAAGTGCTTTCATGGATTTTTACTTCTAGGTTTATAGTCCATTCTGGGCAATAATATATTAAAGAAGACCTGTCAACATTTGGCACCCAAATATGTATGTTCTGTCCTCCTTATGTGTAAAGGTACATAGCTTGACAGACAGCTAAACCTTATCCCGGCAATGAATTGACATGGGAGTAACGTCCAACTTTATCTTTATTGCAAGGATGTTATTGCGTGTGGTAAAACTGGGGAACAGAAAAAAAAAATATGCACTTACTAATAGGGTCTGACATATAGCATTACATATAATACATTTCTTTGCATAGCAATGCACATGCAAACACAGATGCATATCTAACCAGAGCATGTTTCCTATCTGCATAACAAGCATGGTCCCTAGCTGCTAACTGTAAACTGCTATAAAAGAGAAGAAAAAGATATGCAAAATACATATGAAAACAGATGCAAACAGGCTGTAATGTGGCTATGTGGCTTACCAGCGATGCTACCGTGAGCTTAGATGTAGAGGATGAATCAAGAGACTTCCAAGCCATGTGCTATCCTCAGGCAGTGTTAACTGTGAATGAAATGTGCAGGGTTGATGATGTCACTAAGTTATGGAAGCTGAAGTAGACCAAACTTGTAGTGTCAATAGGTGCAATTGTATGCAAAATGGCCACTAGATGGTGCTGTTACACTATCAACAGAGAACAACTATGTATGAAAGCTATGCATAAATTAACAATATTCTTGCTGAAGGTATGCCACTCCCCACCTGGTATATATAGGATACCACATTAAGTCACTTCTGGAGAGAGCAACAAAATCAGTTCAGTAACGGGTCTGAGGAAGAGTTTAGGCTCATGTTGCCTGCAGACTTTAACTTCCACCTTTCTGACCTTCCTATCCTCACTTGGGAACACCTTGGTTATCAGTCCCAAAGGCCAGTCATTTCTTTTCGACTGAGGGTCTTTGACAAGGACAATATTACCAACCTCCATGTTGCGTTTGCTGGTTTGCCATTTATTCTGGACATGTAGTGTACAGATGTATTGTTTCCTTCATTTATTCCAGAAGGCATCTGCTAGGGTTTGCACTCATCTCCATTGACATTTGTACAAGTCTTTAGTACTAAACTCACTAGGAGGAGCTGATGCTGTAGTGACCTTTTGGGTGAGAAGAGTGGAAGGGGTGAGCAAGAAAGGATCCTCTGGGTCATTAGATATTGAGGTCAAAGGTCTGGCGCTTACTTCGGCATGAAGGTTGAGAGGGTCTCATGAGTGAGCTTTGAAGTTCCCAGCTCTAAAAAGACAGAATCAAGGATCCGGCGGACTAAGCCAATCATACGCTCCCAAGAGCCTCCCATGTGGGAAGAGTGTGGGTGGTTAAATGACCATTTGCAGTCTTGGTCAGCAAGATATCTCTCTACATGATCACTGTCAATGTTTGAGGAGATATACAGTTCTTTGCAGGCTCCAACGAAGTTGGTACCCCTATCAGAGTGGATAAGTTTAACTGGGCCTCTAATGGAAATGAAAAGTCTGAAAGCATTTATAAAGCTGGATGTATCCAAAGACTCGATAACTTCTATATGCACAGCCCTGATACTCATGCACGCAAATATGACCACCCAGCGTTTTCTGTTTGCATGGCCTCCTCTAGTGTGTCGTGTGGTGACAGACCAGGGACCAAACATGTCAAGACCAACCTTAATAAAGAAGGGGGGGGGGGTTCTGTACTGAGACGGTCAGCAGGAAGGTTAGCCATCTTTTGTGACTGAAACATACCCTGTAGTTTTTGGCAAGTGACACATTTGAAAATGAGACTACTCACAAGTCTTTTGGCTCCCATTATCCAGAATCCAGCTGTACGTAAAGTGCCTTCAGTGAACAAATGTCCCTGATGTTTAGTCTTCTCATGGTAGTGTTGCACAAGTAAGGATGCAATATGATTGCTTGGGAGTATTATATGAGTACATTTTTTTAACTCTCGAGTTTTGCATTTGAAATGCGTCCTCTAACTCTCACCAGCCCATTAGCATCTATAAAGGGGTCAAGTCTCCTGAGGGAACTGTCTTTAGAAACACACTTTTGATTTCGGATGAGTCCAAGTACTTGAGCATAAACTTTGTGTTGGATACAACGGATGATAATGCCTCTTGCCTGTGTGAGCTCGTCCACTGTATGAGCCTTGTGACAGTAATGCCAACCTTTGCAGTGCTCTAACCCTGTAGGTGTGGTTCTGAAAGATTTGGCTATGTGGATCAAGCCAGCTATAGCTCTGTTCAGTGATCTCCATGTAGAAAACATGTTGAATCGTTTGGATCCAAGTTCTCTATTAGAAACTTTTGTGGTGAATACTGAAACATGAGGAAGAATCTCTGCATTAACGTTTGGTTCCAGTAGTTCAAATTTGTCTTTCTGAAGAGTGCCAAGCACAGGTTTGTAGAGGAATGGTGGTCCTGTGAGCCATGTGGTATCTTTAAGGTGGGCTGCAGGAACAGCTCTTGTAGCATGGTCTGCAGGGTTAAGGTCAGTTGGTACATAGTGCCACTGGGTAGGCTGTGTAGACCTCCTGATTCTTTGGACTCTGCTATGAACATAGACATAAAATCTCCTAGACTCATTGTAAATGTAGCCCAACACTACTTTGCTGTCCATATAAAATACTGTACTATCAAGATGTATATCTATTTTAGACACAATAAGATCTGCTAGCTCTACTGCTAGAACAGCAGCACAAGGTTCCAATCTTGGCATGGTAAGCTCAGGACTTGGTGCCAGCTTTGCCTTGCCCATTGTAAAGCCAATTTGCACCTCACCTTTAATGTCTATAGTTTTACGGTAAGCGACTGCAGCGATTGCTTTTACAGAAGCATCACAAAACACGCACAGCTGCTTGGACTGAACCTCAGCAGGAGAGAAGTGGGCATATGGCCAATGTATACGCACTTTAGATAATGCCTTTAGAGAATCTCTCCATGTGACCCATAGTGCCTCTTTCTCTGAGGGAAGTGACGATTCCCAATCACATATACAGTGGATATAAAAAGTCTACACACCCCTGTTAAAATGTCAGGTTTCTGTGCTGTAAAAAAATGAGACAAAGATAAATCATTTCAGAACTTTTTCCACCTTTAAATGTGACCTATAAAATGTACAACTCAATGGAAAAACAAACTGAAATCTTTTAGGTGGAGGGAAGAAAACAAAACAAAAAACTAAGTAATGTGGTTGCATAAGTGTACACACCCTCTTATAACTGGGGATGTAGCTGTGTTCAGAATTAAGCAATCACATTCAAAATCATGTTAAATAGGAGTCAGCATACACCTGCATCATTTAAAGGATAACTGTCACATTTAGACACTAATTTTAATTTTCATATATGTAGTTAGTAATACCATGATATTCCAGAATCAGTTACTATTAGACTGACTTACCCCATATTTAATAAGATTCAGCCCTTAGCAACCAGTCTGCATAAAAGTACAAATTCACAAATCAGTTAAGTCTACTTTCACACTAGCGTTCGGGCCTCCGCTTGCAAGTTCCGTTTGAAGGCTCTCAAAAGCGGCCCCAAACGCATCCGTACTGCCCTAATGCATTGGATGCGGATCCGCTCAGAATGCATCAGTCTGGCACCGTTTGTCCTCCGCTCCGCTCAGCAGGTGGACACCCGAACACTGCTTGCAGCGTTCGGGTGTCCGTCTGGCCGTGCGGAGGCAAACGGATCCGTCCAGACTTACAATGCAAGTCAATGGGGGCGGATCCGTTTGAAGTTGACACAATATGGCTCAATTTCAAACGGATCCGTCCCCCATTGACTTTCAATGTAAAGTCTGGATGGATCCGTCTGACTAACTTTAACACTTAGAGTTTTTTCTGAAATATAATGCAGACGGATCCATTCTGAATGGATCCCATTGTCTGCATTATAGGAGCGGATCCGTCTGTGCAGACACCAGACAGATCCGCTCCAAACACAAGTGTGAAAGTAGCCTAAGATGGCTACCACTGCCCTCATCCTGAGGCTAATCCCGCCTGCCCTCACTAGCCAGTAACAATAGTCCCCCAAAAGTGTCAGTAACCAGAGCCCTCCCCCCTAAAGGTTAATCTCCTGCAGCACAAAGGGGTCCTCTTACCACATGTTGCTTTCATTTATACACTGAGCAGATGGCAGATCTCCCTTCCTTGGTCTGCGCAGCTCCAACTCTGCATTCTCCAGCTCTGCTGAGTGAGGGAGCGTCTGCCAAGCGCAGGGACAGGGAGAAGTGCACACAGCCCAGGCACTGTTATCAGCTGCTGGGGAGGACCTGGCTTTAATAATTTACTTACAGTCCCTGGCTGTCAGTAATGTGAGCCTGCACGCTGCGTGCTCCGTCTATTAACAGATAGAGGGACCATGCCTAGCAACTCTATTTTAAGCACAGGTAAAAGTAGGCAGTACAGGGAACAAAAAAGTGGAAATAAGGGGTAATTGAATACACAGTGAAAAGTTGAAATAGGGCCACCAAGGTGATATTAATCACCACAAGCCAATACTCCAAAAAAAATAAAAAATACGACAGTTATCCTTTAAA
Source organism: Bufo gargarizans (assembly GCF_014858855.1). Lineage (NCBI taxonomy): Eukaryota > Metazoa > Chordata > Amphibia > Anura > Bufonidae > Bufo > Bufo gargarizans. The sequence goes on from NC_058082.1 coordinate 318,071,764, forward strand.
GTGCCTCTGATTGACCCCAAATAAAGTTCAGCTGCTCTAGTTGGTCCTTCCTGAAATTTTCGCATCCCATGGCAAAAAGCATGGTCCAAAAAGAGCTTTCAAAGCATCAGAGGGATCTCATTCTTATCAGGTATCAGTCAGGAGAAGGGTACAAAAGAATTATTAAGGCATTAGATATACCATGGAATACAGTAAAGACAGACAGGAGAAAATATGGCACAACAGTTACAATACGAAGAACTGGACGTCCCTCCAAAATTGATGAAAAGACGAGAAGAAAACTGGTCTGGGAGTCTACCAAGAGGCCTACAGCAACATTAAAGGAGCTGCAGGAATATCTGGCAAGTACTGGCTGTGTGGTACATGTGACAACAATCTCCCATATTCTTCATATGTCTGGGCTATGGAGTAGAGTGGCAAGACGAAAGCCTTTTCTTATGAAGAAAAACATCCAAGCCAGGTACATTTTGCAAAAAGACATTAAGAAGTCTCCCAAAAGCATGTGGGAAAAGGTGTTATGGTCTGATGAAACCAAGGTTGAACTTTTTGGCCATAATTCCAAAAGATATGTTTGGCTCAAAAACAACAATGCACATCACCAAAATAACACCATACCCACAGTGAAGCATGGTGGTGGCAGCATCATGCCTTGGGGCTGTTTTTCTTCAGCTGGAACTGGGGCTTGAGTTAAGCTAGAGGGAATTATAAAAAGTTCCGAATGGTAAATATTGGCACAAAACCTTCAGGCTTCTGCTAGAAAGCTGAACATGAAGAGGAACTTCATCTTTCAGCATGACAACGATCCAAAGCATACATCCAAATCAACAAAGGAATGGCTTGACCAGAAGATGATTAAAGTATTGAAATGGCCCAGCCAGAGCCCTGACCTGAATCCAATTGAAAATCTGTGGGGTGATCTGAAGAGGGCTGTGCACAGGAGATGCCCTCGCAATCTGACAGATTTTGAGTGTTTTTGCAACGAAGAGTGGGCAAATCTTGCCAAGTAAAAATGTGCCATGCTGATAGACTCATAGACAAAAAGACTGCTGAAATAAAATGAAAAGGTGCTTCAACAAAGTATTAGTTTAAGGGTGTGCACACTTATGCAACCATATTATTTAATTTTTTATATTTTTTCCTTCCTCTACCTAAAAGATTTCAGTTTGTTTTTCTATTGAGTTGTACATTTTATAGGTCACATTAAAAGTAGGTCCCACTATAAGAGGCGACCTTGGTGGGGTGAGTGGGCTTATGCCTTTTGATCAAAATGTACACTAATGCCTCTTGTACAGCATGTAGTATAGGGGGCTGTACACTTTATTATAGCGCTAATAAGCGAGTTAGATCAAAGCATGGCATTGTGGATGTGCGATCCAGTTCTGTTTCTCCCCCTGCATCATTATTTGAGTCTTTTCTTCTTTATTACTGGTATCAGTACTCCTCCCATTCGGCACAGGTGGTTTTAATCACATAGGTCTGCATATAGTGGTCATTAACCTGTAGCTCCTGTATCTACGCTGTTCGTCTGAATACCACAAGTGCTCGAGAGCGATGCTCGAGTCTCCTCCCCGCATGATTGTTGGCTGCTACGCAGCCAATAAGCATGCAGGTAAGTACTGACATTCACTGTAATGCCGTAGCCATGTTGGCTGCGGGCATTACAGTGATTGGCTGGCTGAAACGCGTCATCGGGTGCAATATAGTACCCGATGACATGTGTTCGGCTCAGTATTAGTCAGGGAAAGCTGGAAAGCAGAAGGGAGAAATAGTGTAGGGATTGAAATAACAATATTTTCGTTTTTATACTTGTTATAGACCCAAAATTCCTTTTAAGGACTATTGTGTGTGGCAGCAATATAGATTTTTAGTGCAACCTGCACTAAATTGCTAAAACTTGTTAGAGACCCAAAAGTCCTTTCAAGGACTATAATTGTATCTGGCAGCAATATATATTTTTAGCGAAACCTGCACTAAATAGCTTGCAATTGTTTGGCCGCTGCAGACAGCGACATTATCTGCGCTACATCTCCTGTCTAACGTGTGCACAGCCTAAAAATATCTGTCACATCCAGTGTACTTTTTCCGTAGACGCTGTGGACAGCGACATTATCTGCGCTACATCTCCTGTTTAACGTGTGCACATACTAAAAATATCTGTGACATCCAGTGTACTTTTTCTGTGGACGCTGCAGACAGTGACATTATCTGCGCTACATCTCCAGTTTACCGTGTGCGCAGCCTAAAAATATCTGTGATATCCAGTGTACTTTTTCCGTAGACGGTGTTCGCTGCAGACCGTTAAATTACCTGCTCTACATCTCCTGTATAATGTTTGCGTATCTGAAATATCAGTGACATTCAGTCTAATTTTTTTTTACTCCTGGTGGCAGAGACATTACCAGCGATACATCTCCTGTATAACGTTTTCTCATCCTAAATATCAGTGACATTAATTCAGTGGAGAGTCTTGACTAGACAAGTGATCCCACATTCGGATATTCCGATGAACTGTTTTCATCACCATTCCTTAATTTGGGCCTCTCACCAAGCCCACTTGAAGGGGGACATGAGGAGATCTTGTGCCCTGATTCCCAAAATCTGGAGCATCCACAGTCAGAAGAAGATGACGGTGGGAAATGGCAATTATTTTCACAAGGTGGATGATGATGATGAGACACAATTGCCAATAAGTCAATGGCAATTAGTGTCTTAAGAGGTTGATGATGAGGACGAGACACAGTTGTCAATAACTGAGGTTGCTGTTAGCTCAACAAGTCAGGAGGATGAGCAGAGTGAGGAAGTGGAAGAGGAGGTAGTCTGGGTCCACAATCTGTGTCTGCGGGTGACACCACTGCCTCCTCTTCCCTGTGTTACATGCTGGCCAATCCCCTGTCGAAGGCACAGGCCCGGATGCCTCTCGCCCTCCACCTGGACGTTCACATCAGAGACCACATCCACTTCCGTGCCCTAGTGCAGACTCCAAATGTCCTTGCCCCAGGCCTTTGAACCGAAGCTTAAATACCCATCCACCCACCCACAGGCCGTAGCACTAAATGTGCAGCTTTAAAAATTACTGGTCCTGGAAATATTGCCATTTAGGCTTGTGTACACTGAGGCCTTCCGCAGCCTGATGTCGGCGGCCGTCCCGCGTTATGCAGTCCCCAGCCGCCACTATTTTTCAAGATGTGCCGTTCCCGCCTTATATCAACATGTGTCCCGTAATATCACACATGCCCTGACCAACGCAGTTACTGGGAATGTCCACCTAACCACAGACACATGGACAAGTACAGGCTGGGAGCGAGTCGTACCCTGGGATGGCACAGGTGCTACCGACACGAAGGCTTGCGGGCCCTACTTCCATCAGGTTTTCTGCCAGCACCTAGGTTAGTGGCTCCAACCCCCTCTTCACCTCCTCCGCCTCCTCCTCCACGTTCACCTTTTTTTTTTTTTTATGAACAATAATTTTTATTAAGATGTTTTAAAATAATAGGTTACATAGCAAATGAAAAGCACTACAAGTGCATCGAGTAATAGGTAACATTATGGCATAAATGTAGCTAATAGTTCACCTTTGATTTATCCGCGTGCAGCACCAGTCAGCCATCAGTCGGTAACTAGAAGCAGTGTAGCACTGCAGTGGGGAAGCTGATATGCTTAGTGGACAAATAGCACACTGCCGCAGAGCTGTGGCAGGGAATAAGAGACCAGACTGAGCTGTGGCTCTCGCCACTCTATGTAGAACCAGGCATGGTTGTGTCTGATAATGGCCGTAAACTTGTGGCGGCTTTGGAGCTCGGCAAGCTCACACACATCCCATGCCTAGCCCACGTCTTAAACTTAGTGGTTCAGCGGTTTCTTAAAACCTACCCTAATTTGCCTGAGCTACTGGTGAAGGTGCGCCACGTGTGTGCCCATTTCCGTAAGTCATCGACAGCTTCAGCCGGTCTGTAAACGCTGCAGCCGCACTGGAAATGGCCAGCTCACCGGTTGTTGTGCGATGTGAGCACTCGCTGGATCTCGATATTCCACATGTTGCTCAGGCTTTGTGAGCAGCAGAGGGCAGTAGTGGAATACCAGCTGCAACATGGTCGTCGCCTTTCCAGTCAGCTTCCGCTATTCACAAGCGAGGAGTGGGCATGGATGTCTGACCTCTGAGAGGTTTTAAGAAACTTTGAGGAATCAACACAGATGGTGAGCGGCGATAACGCTATTATCAGCGTAACCATCCAACTGCTGTGTCTACTCAAACACTCGCTGCTCACAATTAAGGACGATGCTTTGCACGTGGAAGAGGTGGAAATGGGGGAAGGCATTACACAGAGTGATTGCCAGACCACCCTCAGTTTGTCTTCTCAGCGCGAATTGGACGATGAAGAGGAGGAGGAGGAGGAGCAGGAGACGGTTGCCTCCGCTACAGAGGGTAGTACCCATGGAAGTTTTATTACATCTGTTCTGCGTGGGTGGGCAGAAGAGGAGGAAGAGGATGAGGAGATTGAAAGTAAACCTCCTGATGACGACAGCAAAGTCTTGCCTGTTGGGACTCTGGCACACATGGCTGACTTCATGTTAGGCTGCCTTTCCCGCGACCCGCACGTTATTCGCATTTTTGACAACGCGGATTACTGTTTTTTCACCCTTCTCGACCCCCGCTACAAAGAGAACTTCTCATCTCTCATTCCTTAGGTGGAGAGGACGAGCAAAATGGTACAATACCAGAAGATACTTGTTGAAAAATTGCTCCAGAAATTTCCATCTGACAACGCTGGCGGCAGAGTCCGTAGTTCCTTGGGCAACCGAGGAGGGAAGACAAGGGGAACACACAGCAGTTCCAACAGATGCAGGGCAACACTCTCCAAAGCCTGGGACAGTTTCATGACACCCTGCCAGCACCCTCATCCTGATGCGCAGCCTACTATTCACAAGGAGGGAATCATTTTGGAAGATGGTGAAAGAGTACATAGCAGACCATGTCAGCATCCTCAATGATCCCTCAGTGCCTTATAACTACTGGGTAGAATCAAGTGTGCAGGAACAGCCCTCAATGGTCTGTACTTCTTACAGGAAGATGCAGCAACCCTGCACTAGCCGCGGATCCAATCATCCAGAAAATACGTAGAAATCAAACAGCGGTGGCAGCATCTCCCATCATTTCATCTTTATTGAGGACTTCACAGCATACACAAAATTAGCAAAGTTTCGGCTGTGCAACAGCCTTTGTCAAGCATAAAAATTGTATGATCCAAATACATATAAATACTCAAACCAAGGTCCACCCACTATTGTCAGTACCAATCAAGTTTCACCATAACCCAACCCACATATCTCACTACCTATCTTTGCACAGACTTCCATCTCTTAACATACTTTAATTCGTCTTCACCTGTAGTTATCCCTCACATTGTGAGCAGCACGTTTTTCATTGTGGTCCGCGTCCTCTATTCTGTACTGCGCATGTCCCTGCATCGACCGGTCCCGCTCCACGTCACACACAAACGTCAGAAGCGAGATCCCGCGATAGCCGACGTCAGCGAACAGCTGACTGCAGCGTCACAGAGATCTCGCCCTGCTCGTCCGCGCAGTCACGGAGCTAGGCGTCGCGTTACCTAGGAGATCCCAAAGCGTCAGTATATCGGAACCGCGTATGGATCAAACAGTGATTCCAGGCCACATCTGAAGAACATTGTTGTTGAATGTATAATCTACATCTATATCATAACATAGTGAATATTGACTGGATCATATATAAAGTTTAAGTCAACTGTGCACCATACAGAGCATATTGTATTGCACCAGGCAACCATGTAAACTAGTATAGGATATATGTGTATGGAGATGTTAAATGGTGACATATGATATACCCAAATCTGACCATTTGTAGTTAATAACGTAGGCAGGACCTCAACCCCCTATGAAATATCATAAAAACAATTACTATGCAAAACACTGATGTGGACCATACACCAACCCTAATCTATACTGGCTACATTGAATTCTAAAGTCAGCCCATAAGGCTGTACCGATCTCAAAGTGTGGATCCAGGAAGGAATTAAAATGGATCCACACTTTGAGATTGTTACAGCCTTATGGGCTGAATTTCGAATTCAATGTAGCCAGTATAGATTAGGGTTGGTGTATGTTCCACATCAGTGTTTTGCATAGTAATTGTTTTTATGATATTTCATAGGGGGTTGAGGTCCTGCCTACGTTATTAACTACAAATGGTCAGATTTGGGTATCTCATATTTCACCATTTAACATCTCCATACACATATATGCTAAACTTGTTTACATGGTTGCCTGGTGCAATACAATATGTTCTGTATGGTGCACAGTTTAAGTCATGATAGGACAATATGCCAATTGACTTAAACTTTACATATGATCCAGTCAATATTGACTATGTTATGATATAGATGTAGATTATACATGCGACAACAATGTTTTTCAGATGTGGCCTGGACTCATGGTTTGATCCATACGCGGTTCCGATATACTGACGCTTTGGAATCTCCTAGGTAACGAGAGGCCTAGCTCCATGACTGTGCGGACGAGCGGGGCGGGATCTCTGTGACGCTGCGGTCAGCTGCTCGCTGACGTCGGCTATCGCGGAATCTCGCTTCTGACGTTCGTGTGTGACGTGGAGCGGGGCCGGTCGATGCAGGGACATGCGCAGTACGGAATAGAGGACACGGACCACAATGAAAAACGTGCTGCCGACAATGTGAGGGATGACTACAGGCGATGGCTAATTAAAGTATGTTAAGAGAGCAGTATGGAAGTCTGTGCAAAGATAGGTAGTGAGATATGTGGGTTAGGTTATCGTGCGCCTTGATTGGTACTGACAATAGTGGGTGGACTTGGGTTTGAGTATTTATATGTATTTGGATCATACAATTTTTATGCTTGACAAAGGCTGTTACACAGCCGAAACATTGCTAATTTTGTGTATGCTGTGAAGTCCTCAATAAAGATGAAATGATGGGAGATGCTGCCACCGCTGTTTGATTTTTACAATTACTGGGTGTCCAAGCTGGACACGTGGCACGAACTGTCACTCTACGCCTTGGAGGTGCTGGTCTGCCCTGCCACCAGCGTTTTGTCTGCGGGTATTTAGTGCAGCTGGTGACATTATAACAGAGAAGCGTATTTGACTCTTATAAAAATGAACTAGGCCTGGATTGACCCAAACTTCTCGACTCCACCAGAGGAAAGCTGATGAACATAAAGGCATTTGAAATGTGTAGTTTATAATATACTGAATACACTGTATTCCCATGCACACCTTCCGCCACAAAAAAGGGTATATGTTTGAATCTTCCTTTTCTCATCCTCATCCTTCTCTTCCATCATATCAACATGCTTATTCATCGCATATAATGCCCTCGCACATAATGTTTTACAGGGTCAGTTCACCTGCAGGCCCTCGCATATAATGTTTTACAGGGTCAACTCACCTGCAGGCCCTTGCATATAATGTTTTACAGGGTCAACTCAAACACAGGCCCTCACCTACAATCTTTTACAGGGTCAGCTCACCAGCAGGCCCTCACCTACAATCTTTTATAGGGTCAACTCACCTGCAGGCCCTCACATATAATGTTTTACAGGGTCAGCTCACCTGCAGGCCCTCATCTTCAATCTTTTACAGGGTCAGCTCACCAGCAGGCCCTCACCTACAATCTTTTATAGGGTCAACTCACCTGCATGCCCTCACATATAATGTTTTACAGGGTCAGCTCACCTGCAGGCCCTCACCTACAATCTTTTATATGGTTAGCTCACCAGCAGGCTTTCACCTACAATCTTTTATAGGGTCAACTCACCTGCAGGCCCTCGCATATAATGTTTTACAGGGTCAACTCACCTGCAGGCCCTCACCTACAATCTTTTACAGGGTCAGCTCACCAGCAGGCCCTCACCTACAATCTTTTATTGGGTCATCTCACCTGCAGGCCATCACATATAATGTTTTACAGGGTCAGCTTACCTGCAGGCCCTCACCTACAATCTTTTACAGGGTCAGCTCACCTGCAGGACCTCAACCATAGTTTTTTCAATGGTCAGCTCAGCAGCAGATCCTCACCCCTAATGTTTTAGATGGTCAGATCAGCAGGCCCTTGTTCCAAATGCTTTGTAGGATCACCAGCAGGCCAGAAATCATCATTTTTAAAGGGTGTGTATGATGCCCTTCTTTATGTGTAACAAAAGGTGTATTGGAGTGCCGTTCCTTGTAATTTTTGGCAGCCCTTTCATTTAGTGCATAGGCTTTATGAGTGTAGGAGTCCCACTACCTGAACAATTGTACCACAATGTGAATGAGGCCCTCCATTATGTGATATACAGGTTGTATCAGAGTTCCTCTTCTGTGTAATTTTTGGCAGCGTTTGTATTTCATATACAAGTAAATATACAGGAAAAAATGTTTAACAATTTGTTTGCTAAAATCAATTTTATCTTTTTTGGGCGTATTATTGTCAGTCTGTAAAAGTGATGTACTACTCGGACAACATCCTTCCCAGCAGCGACCTGGGAGTCCAAGATGCATCCAGACATCCTCCCTATGCTATTCCCAAACCATTTTAGTGTTGTTTCCATCAATTTCTGACCTTTTCCTATGAATCAGACACCCTCCCCTCTTCAGGGGTGCCTGGTTTAATGCTTGGGTTCTCCCATTGACTTCCATTGAGCTTGGGTCCTCGGTAGAGCACCGGAGCAACCTGAGGTGTTCGGCCCGAGCACCTGAACACGTTGGTGCTCAATCAACATTACCGATTACTGGTTATTCACCCTTCTTGACCCCTGCTACAAAGAAAACTTTTCATTTGTCATTCCTGTGGTGGAGAGGACGAACAAAATGGTGCAATACCCGAAGGTCGTTGTGGAAAAAGAGCTCCAAAAATTTCTAGCTGACAACACTGGCTGCAGAGTACGTGGTTCCTTGGCCAACCGAGGAGGGGAGACAAGGGGAACACACAGCAGTTCCAACAGAGGCAGGGCAGCAATCCAAGGCCTGGGACAGTTTTATGACACCCTGCCAGCACCCTCAACCTGATGCACAGCCCAGTGTTACAAGGAGGGATACATTTTGGAAGATGGTGAAGGAGTACATAGCAGACTGTGTCAGCATCCTTAGTGATCCCTGTGTGCCTTACAACTATTGGGTGTCCAAGCTGGCACGAACTGGTGCTCTACGCCTTGGAGGTGCTGGCCTGCCTTGCCGCCAGCGTTTTATCAGAGCGTGTATTTAGCGCTGCTGGAGACATAATAACTGATAAGCGCATCCGCCTGTCAACTGAAAATGCTGACTGGTTGATTCTTATAAAAATGAACAAGGCCTGGATTGCACCTGACTTCTCTTCTCTCCACCAGAGGAAAGCGGCTGAACATAAAGGCACTTTAAATGTGGCTTTTATGGTGTATTGAATACACTGTATTATCATGCACCCCTTCCACCACTAAAAAGGGTATATGGTTGAATTTCCCTTTTTCTCGTCCTCCTCCTCCATCATATCAACATGCTTATTAGGCTGCCCTCGCTCAGCAGCAGGCCCTCACCCATAATGTTTTTGAGTGTCACCAGCAGGCCCTCAACCATAATGTTTTAGAGGGTCAGCTCAGCAGCAGACCCTCACCCCTAAATTTTTAGATGGTCAGCCTGGCAGCAGGCGCTCGAGCACAACATTTTTTAGATGGTCAGCTCGGTAGCAGGCCCTTGCCCACAAAATGTTTTAGATGGTCAACTCAGCAGCAGATCCTCACCCCTAATGTTTTAGAGGGTCACCAGCAGGCCCTTTCTCCTATTGTTTTTGAGGGTTACCTGCAGGCCATCAATCATAATTTTTCAAGGGTGTGTATGATGCCCTCCTTTATGTGTAATAAAGGGTGTATTGGAGTGCCGGTTCTTTGTAATTTTTGGCAGCCCTTTCCCTTAGTGCATAGGCTTTATGAGTGTAGGACTCCCACTGCCTGAACAATTGTACCACAATGTGAATGAGGCCCTTCATTATGTGATATAAAGGCTGTATCAGAGTGCATCTTCCTTTTAATTTTTGGCACTTTATATACAAGTAAATATACAGGAACAAAAGTTTCCTAACAATTATTCCTCTAAAATAGATTTTATCTTCGGTTTAAATGTGGCGTACTACTCGGACAACATCATTCCCAGCAGTGACCTGGGAGTCCAAGTCGCATCCAGACATCCTCCCCATGCTGTTCCCAAACCATTTGTCACGGAAGGTGTACAGAAAACTAGAAGACACAAAATGAAGATCCGACTGACTGGATCCAAAACTAAGGAACCAAAGCGAGAGCCCTGCAACAGACCTGGCTCTCTCCCTAACTGCTCAGCCTATGCAAAAATCTCAATGATAGATGATCGCATATCCTCGTTCCTCAACTGTATAACACCTGAACACCCTATAATGGTGAGGGGACACGACCACCGGCTCCCTACACTTGATACGGAGGGAGTCAGGGTCACCTGGGATCCAGCAAACAGGAAAACACAAATTAATGAACAAACTTATCTGTAGAAGACTCAGTAGTAGCATCCAGCATGCACACACTCCAGGAAGTTGTATAAACCGCAAAGTGATGCAGTATGGGAAGGGATTTAAAGGGATGCAATCAGTGCAACTACATGACAGCTGAGAGAGGCTAACGAGATGAGAAAACGAAAGCAAAACAAAAGGAACCTCAAGGAGGAGGTTCTGAAGAACGTCTGTCAGAGCTTCTCAGATGTCTGGTGGTGACACCGTTTCAGTGGTGTTTCCATCAATTTCTGACCTTTTCCTATGAACCAGATACCCTCCCCTCTTCAGAGCAGGTGGTGCCTGGCTTAATGCTTGGGTTCTCCCATTGTCTTCCATTGTGCTCAGGTGCTTGGTAGAGCACCCGAGCATCCCGAGGTGTTCTACTCAAGCACCAGAGCACTTTGGTGCTCAACCAACACAAATCACCACTATCATTTCAACAGTTTGTTTTTCAGAGGTAGCATTTAGCTTAGAGTCCCGTTCCAAAAATGTCACCTAGCCATGGTGGATGGGCACAAATGATTTTGATAAAAATGTATTTGCTAAGTACCTCACATTCACTTATATAGTATAGCATTGGTTTATATATTTTGTGATCATGTATTTTGTGCATGCAGAGTGCTGTTGAATTGTTTGACCTTGTACTGTCAGAATAGTGTCCTCAAACAAGGAGATAAAGCATCGCTTCAAGAAGAATAGTCTAACAAACTGTCTCCTTTGGCTTAGTTTGGAAGTAACATTTTTGGGAAATTCTTAAAGGGGTTTTCCGCTTCATTTATATTGATGACCTATCCTCAGGATCAGTCTTCAATATCAGATCAGCACCCCCGCTGATCAGCTGTTTGAATAGAAGGCTGAGCTCATAAGAGTGCTTCTTTCTCTTCATTGTTTACCTGCTCACCGTTGCAATCACAGCGGTGGGCAGGTGTAATTACACCTAAGCCGTCCCTTTTATTTTCATGGTACAGCTCCTTCAATTCAAGTGTATAGGAAGGAGCCATCCCATAGAAGTGAATGGGACGGCTTAGTTGCAATTACGCCTGCTCACCGCTGTGGTTGTGATTGCGAGCAGATAAACAATGAAGAGAAGGCAGCATTTGTGCGAGCGTGGCCTTCTCTTCAAATAGCTGATTGGTTGGGGTGTCGGGTGTCAGACCCCCACTGATCTGATATTGATGACCTATCCATAGGTCATCAATAAAAATAAAGTGGACAATACCTCTAATGAATTAAAACATTCTAATGAATCAAGAAATTGGTTCTCTCATCTCTGTTAGGGAACCTTCAAATTTCAAGGTTAATATTCATTATATTTAAAGAAAATGTATACTATGCTCATACATAGTAAGGTAAGGTATACATCTATGTGAAGTCTTGCCAAGGTGTGAAAAGTTTGAGCACACGCACCCAGTATATCTATTTTGTTTTCAGAACATGAGATTTTAATTATTTCGGAACATTTCCTTAGATCAGAAATGCCTTTTGAATCTGGTTATTTCCACCTCATTTATATGAGAAATATCTTATGAAGTGTTTCATATATAATTGAAGTAGTTTAAAGTCAACATCCAGCAGCTATGAAGATTTTATAGTACTGAGATGCTATGAACTCTTCACCCCATTTATGGCTGACCTGTGCTGACAAGGTTTAAAGTGTATGGTGACACTCAGCCACAGAGGTCATAATAGCTAAGTGAGTTCTGATTGATGTGGAAATCAAGAAATCGTCTTCCATCGGTATCTTTCCAAGCTGCAGTCTGAAATCGAAGTATCTTGACTATTAAATAGAGATAAGAAGGCTAAAATTATCAGAACCTGCACCACTCAAAATTTTCCTTTATAGAACTTTGACAGATACTATGTTCTCAGACTCGAGTGAATAGATTTACTAATGTTGGCAAGTGTCACAGGGGTTTACTTTGCATGTGGTCTCAAAGGGGTTCATTGTAAATGTCTTTTTAAAGTTAACTTCTGGATTTAGAACAACGCTGAACATCATACTAGGGAACAGAAATTCCCTAACATTATATTAGTATTGAAATGACTCTATTAGTGGTTTTTGAGAATAGCTCTGGTTGAAAGGAATTAAGGCTATTAAATAGTGCCTGTATTCTGTAGATGGCATCTGCTGGGCGGCAGCAAAGAATTTGAGTTCCAAGTGACCCTGCGGTGATAATATTCTACCTGCAGAATATTTTGTTCAAAGTGGAAGAAAATTGGAATGTCACTTTTTTGATGATGCACATATAGGGTAACATTTAGTATTTTTGATTCCGTCTATTTTGTAGGAGTAGGAGAGCAAGAAAATATGGTCCCTCAGCGATCTGATACAAAGAGTATCTATCTGGTAAAGAATATATTTATATACTTATTTTGATTCCATTGGTTGCACAGGATAAAAGTGAATATTTAATTTGCAGGTTTGGACTTGTAATTAGCATACTAATGCTTCAGCCAGTCGCTTGGTATGTGCTGAAGGTAATTCCACACTGTAACTATGAATAAAAAAGAATCAATTGTGTTTGAGAGAAAAACAAATAAAGCTATGACTGCTTCAATGCTATGGTATATGATTCTGTATAATAATTAGAGATGAGCAAAGTGTTAGAAAATTCGATTTGGCTGGTCTGCCGAATATTACAAAAATTACTTCGTCACAAAGTAGATTTTTTTGGAAGTAGCGAGTGCAAAGACAGGGAGCTGCGATAGCGCCGTCCCCGTCATTGTACCCCTCAGATGCCGCAGTCATACATGATTGTGGCATCTGAGTGTAAAAACTGTGTAAAATTAACATAAAAAAATGTAATCAAATATACTGCCTCCATTTGCTCGCAAAGGGCCCGCCGCCGCCATCAGATCTGGCTTGAAATCTAGTGCCTGAGATGACTTCATCATGCCGGCCAGCGTGGTGCCGTCATACATCACTACGCACGGTATTTCGGCCGAGATCTTTAATCAAGGAGGTTAGTATGATTATTTATTTTTTACAATAGTTACACTATTTCAGGTTAAATCGATTCGCTTCCACGAAGCACGAGGAAATTCAGCTTCATGGCGAATTGAATTTATCCTGAAATTCGGATTTAATTCCACTTCGGTGGATTCAATTTACTCATCTCTAATAATAATCAATATGCACAGAAGAAATAGTCTTTAGAATATTTAAAGAAGTATTCCTACAATCCACATGTATCACCTATCAAGTGGATCCAATGTCTGACCCGTTACTCTTGGAGGAGAAATGTATTGTACTACTTTTTGGGCCTACTGTATGGCATTATTACTGTGGACACTACTGTGGCATGATTTCTGGAGAAATATGGTCCTATTCTTAGGGGAGATGTGCTATATTATTCCTATGCTCATATATACAATATATATATATGGTGTTCACACAGCAAGAGTACCCAAAATAACATAAATCACCTAGCAGACCACAGCAGGCTTTAGGGCACCTGACTCCCAGCAGGCGGCTCTCATGCGGCTCCCAGCCTTGCAGTATGGCAGATCTCCTCAGCTCCCAAAACCACAGAGCTCCAACATCTCCACTATCACTTGGAGGATCATACCACACCCAGCTGAGCTGCTGGCTGGGTTTTTAAACCCAGTTCAAAACCTGGCCTAGATATGGTTACCTAAAGAGGTGCTGACTGACCAGGGGACCCCTTTTATGTCCAAGGTCATAAGGGTACTCTGTAAGTTACTGCGTAATAAACAGTTACGGACATCCGTGTACCATCCACAAATGGACGGACTGGTTGAAAGGTTTAACAAAACTCAAAAAACCATGTTAAAAAGGGTGGTGTCCAAAGATGGAAAGGATTGGGACCTTCTTCTGCCCTATCTCATGTTCGCAGTGCAAGAGGTTCCCCAGTCCTCTACTGGGTTCTCGCCCTTCAAATTTCTATATGGCAGACATCCTCGTGGTTTGTTGAACGTAGCCAAAGAAGCATGGGAACAACAACCCACTCTGCATAAAAGCATCCTTGAATATGTTACCAAGATGCAACAGCGGATAGAGACTGTTTTGCCTCTTGTCAGGGAGCATATGGAGGCTTCTCAGCAAGCCCAGAGTCGGATCTATAATTGGCAGGCCCGGGTCCGGATCTTTAACATGGGTGATCGGGTTTTGGTGCCGACCGTAGACAATAAGTTCCTAGCCAGATGGCAGGGGCCCTTCCTAGCCTTTGTGGTTTGTACTAACAGTACTAGGCCAAAGAAAGGTACTAAAGATATATATATACCACCCAGAGACCACAGTGTACAGCTCCCTACACATTGCGGCACAGTGTGTGACTGACTGATTTTTACACGAGTACAGTAACACACAAAGTGATGAAGACTGCTGCACCAGGCCTGCAGCCTCTCCTACTTACTGAGGTCAATGACATGCTGGTATCTGAGGCAGTTACTGGGCATGGCAGTGGTAGTTATACTGGAGGGCGATTTCAAAGCTTTTATCCTCAAGAACCATGGGCCTCTTGTCCCCTCACTGCAATGGAGCCGGCAGCGGGAGACACGCCCCAGCCGCACCAGACACTAGATGTGGTGATGCTGAATTACAGCTGGCCAATAAGCAGAGACAGCATCAGAGCATCTTACTGCTTATTTGACAGCCATATCTGGCTTACAGGCAGGGAACCAGTACGAGCGGTGGGCATTAGGGTTGTCACACTACCAAAATTTTGATTTCGATACCATAAAAAAGTATTGCAATACTTGATACCACATGAAAAAAATTAAACACCTAAAAAGCCGTGTGCATTCCATATTTTATGGAACGTCCGGTATTTTACCATTTCTTACTATTGCCCCCCTTAGGGGCTATAACCCTTGTCCTATTCACTCTAATAGAGCTCTATTAGGGTGAATAGTACTTCACACTCTCCCTGGTGCCTTGTGCATACAGCAGGAGGGAGATTACTATGGCAGCCAGGGCTTCAGTAGTGTCCATGCCATGGAGCCCCGCGATGCCACCAATGAGGAGCAGGGGAGAGGACCCTGTTGCCGCTGCCACCAATGAATATAACAATGAGACGGGGGGGGGGGTGCACACTGTGCCACCAATGGCTATCATTTATAATACTACGGTGGGGGGTGCACTCACCACTAATGAATGTAATTAATACATTAATTCAAGTATAGGAGGCAGCAGATGCCAGCAGCGGTATCACAAAGCCAGAACCCGGTCTCAATAACAGGGCATGCGATCCGCCGAACCGCGGTAATTAACCCTTTAGGTGTGGCACCTGAGGGGTTAATGTCCGCGGTTCGGCAGATCTCATCCCCTGTTATTGAGGCCGGGTACCGGCAGCAGTATCACATACCCGGTACCTGGCCTCAATAAGCTGCCTACACTTAATTAATTAATGTGTTTTACGTTCATTGGTGGCACAGTGGCCACTGTCCCTCCCCGCCTCCTCCTTGTTTTTCTCCCAATTGGTGGCAGTGGCTGCCGCGTCACAGTGGGGAGGGAGGGGGGTTCCCTCCTTCTCCACTGTGCTAGTGAAGAGAACATGGCGCGCACTGAGAACTGGGCATGCCATGTTCTTTAACTGATACTAGGCTGCGCAGCCTTGTCTCGGTAAATAGTAAGACCCGGTATCGTATTGATCCAGGTTTGAAAGTATCAATACTTCCATACCCAGTGCAACCCTAGTGGGCATTAGCATACAAAACCTCCTTCCTGATGCATTGTAGACCGGCTTGCAAGATGAGAAGGTGAGGGGCCATGGCCATTCAGCCTGGCCGGGGCCCCCCAGCCTCACAGGCCCCATAGCAACTGCGTGGTCTGCCGCCATTGGCGGTACGCCACTGTATATAAGGCTATATAAAACATTATCAATTTCTCTATATGTAACATATACAATTCCTTGAATTAGTGCTACATTTTATTTAAGTAGTTTTGCTTTAAGAACAGAATGACTTACTGCATTTTGTGGTTCCATAGATTATAGGATAGAGGACATTGCTGTGTATATATGATCTGTTATGTAATTCCAACTTATTCGCATCTTGATCCATGAAAAAAAAAAGAAAATGCATTGCCTGTAGTGTGGTTAAGATCAGGAGATGTGCTTCATCTTATCATAAACCCAGCCTTCAGAACAGCCAGACTGTTTAATGTCCAGGCATGACTTCAAACACAAAGTTGTTAGATGCCACCACAGAAGGTCTATTAACAAACACCCTCTTTGTACCACTTTAGAGGAAGGGAACGTAATAGGAAGTAATGAAACATAACTGTGTAATTAGGCTGATCGTTGAGGTATTCAGTATACTATTTAGTCATGCAGACTGACAGGGCTCTGCAAATCTTGGAAGTGATTCCTCTTAGCAATATTTATTGGATTTGTCATAAAATATAGACACTTGCCCAAGCTACACCTCCCTCTGGCTTGCTTAATGTTTATTGTAGGAGAAGGGAAGGACAGAACAGATGTAGGACTACAGGTCATGTACCGTTGCCAATATTATATTAAAGAAACTAAACTTTTAAAGAGGGTGGTCATATGATTCCTTATACGCAAGATAAGTGCAGGGACCAGAAACCTACGACACTACAGCTGCTTTGAAACTACAACGCCCAGCATGCACACTTGCACTTGTTATTGTAACTCCCCTACAAGTCAAAGTTGGATTCTAGGTTTTGTGGTTTCAGAACAGCTGAAATGCTGTAGGTTGCTGGCCCTTGGGATAGGGGATACGTCTGATCGGTGGGGGTCTGACAGCTGCGGCTGTTGCAGATTACGAGAATGTGAGCCCCATGTTCTCCTGTTTGAATAAAGCAGACCACTTTATTGAACTCTGTGGGACTGCTGGATATAACCAAGTACAAGCAGTCCCAAAGAGTTGAATGAAATGTGCATGCGTGATTGCTGTGCCATTCAAAAAGATAAAAATGTGGACCCATTTTCATGATTGGCAGGGGCCCCAGCAGTTGGATCCCCACCTACTTATCCTTTATCCTGTGGTTTTTCTCACTTTATGACCAATAGGATGTTCAAAAACTTACCAGACATTAATATTTGGCATTGAGCTTCAGAGAGGCCATGTGTGTGAAATGTAGCTATTTTAAGGATGTTCAACGAAAAATGAACGGCATCCTTCCAGTGCTAAAGTTTTTTTATCCAGTGACCGTCTAATATACATCCAGCCACATAATCACTTGTTCTTTAGATTTTTTGGGGGGGTATATTGGTGTCTAAAACGTGAACTTTGAGAACTGTGATACAGTGACCTAAGATCAAGCTTTGCAGCTAAAATGGCACACATTTATTGTTGAGTGCACAATTTGACAAATCTCAGGTTAGAGAAGTTTTCTGGCTTAGCTGGTAGAGGGGCATGGCTTTTTCAGTAAAGGGGAGTGGATTTTCTGCAAAATGTCTGGTATATGAAATGACATTTTGTGCCAAAATTTTGCAGCAATTCTGGCCTAAAATTTGCATGTCTAAAAAGTTTAGCCCATCTAAAGGATTAGTAATTCTGCCTCATTATTTCCAAATCTAGGCTTACGCTGAAATAACTAGTGATGGACAAACGTCAGCAGGGACGGTTCGTGAACACGCGTTAGCGATCAAATGTTTGCGAACCGCACACTCGGGACGGGCCCCATTGATTTTAATGGCAGGTCAACCTGAAAAACTTCAGGTCATATTTGCAGCCACCAAATACTTACTAGAATACCGGAGGGGGATCATTGGCAAACATTCCGACAAAATATTTATTTTAATCAGGGGCCATTTTTATGTGCCTTAAAGGGAAACTCTTAAAAATGTGCCCTTCTGCAGCCTAGAAAAATGTTATTTTA
Source organism: Bufo gargarizans (assembly GCF_014858855.1). NCBI lineage: Eukaryota > Metazoa > Chordata > Amphibia > Anura > Bufonidae > Bufo > Bufo gargarizans. The sequence continues at coordinate 318,090,112 of NC_058082.1, forward strand.
GGCCACGGGTGTACAGGCCCCAAAAATAAGGTATTCATCTGACAGAAAATAACTTATGATGATGTGTCTGGAAGTACATTAGGTGGTCAATGGATAAAAATTTTACTGTAGGCCACTGGAGTACAGGCCCAAAAAATTAGGCATTAACCTGACAGAAAATAACTTGTGATTATGTGGCTGGAGGTACATTAGGCAGTCACTGGATAAAAATTTTACTGTAGGCCAGTACAGTCCCCAAAAATTGGGCATTCACCTAACAGAAAAGAACTTGTGATTATGTGGCTGAAGGTACATTAGGCGGTCACTGGTTAAAAATTTTACTGTAGGTCGCTGGAGTACAGGCCCCAAAAATTAGGCATTTACCTGCCGCTGTATATGCATAAGACAAGGACCATTCTTTGTTCTGGGTTATGGCGATTATGTGTGGGCTGGCATGAGGAAATTCAATTACACTTGGTCGTCACAGGTGTTAAATTCCTTCAAAATCCGTGTCTCATTCATTTAAAGAAATTTGAGTTAGTCTACACTGTCATGAGCTAGGCGAGTGCACTTATCGGTCACGATCCCCCCTGCTGCGCTGAACGTCCTTTCAGACAGGACACTAGACGAGGGGCAAGCCAAGAGTTCCATGGAAAATTGTGCCAGCTCTGGCCATAGGTCAAGCCTGCACCCCCGGTAGTCAAGGGGTTCCTTGCTTCTCAGAGCGCCCACATTGGCTGTTAACCTGATGTAGTTGGACACCTGTCGGTCTAGGCGTTTACTGAGGCTGGATCCGGAGGGTGGCTGTCGATGGGTTGGCTTCAAGAATGATCTCATATCCAAAGTGACCAACACATCTTCAAATCGCTCTCTTCTTGCAGGCGCGGTAGGATTGGTACCCGCACCTGTTTCGCTGTGGGTGGAAATTCCTCTGCCAGAACCCGCAACAGCAGAATGCAGCATCTCACGCAGCAAGACCTGGAAATGCTGCATTCTGACAGCCCTCTGTGATGCTGGTAACATGTCCCCCATTTTGTGTTTGTACCGTGGGTCTAAGTACGTTGCCACCCAGTACTGGTCCTTGCCCTTTATGCTTTTTAAACAAGGATCCCTCTTCAAACACTGGAGCATGATGGCACCATTTGCACTAAATTGGAAGCGGTGGAGCGCCCTGGCTCCTGCTCATCGCCCAGGAGAATGTCATCCTCGGTCTCCTTCCCCCAGCCACGGACAACACCAGAGATCCCCCAAAAGTTTAAAGTCCCCCTCAAACCCTGCTCTTCTTGCTCCTCCTCCCCCCAGCCACCATCCTCCTCTGACTCCTCTTCAGACTCCTGCTGACTTGTCTCAGATGCAGAAGCCCCCCTGGGAATTCATTCAGCATTGCGACTTCCTAATCTTCCAGTTCCTGCTCCTCGATGGCTTGATCAATGACACAATGCAATGCATGCTCCAGAAAGTAGGCATAAGGTACACAATGTCACTGATGGCACGCTGGCTGCAACTGACCAGTTTGGTGATTTCATTAATTGCTGCAGGAGTCTGCATGAGCAGCCATTGGTGCGGTGAAAAGAAACCAAGCTCCCCAGAACCTATCCTGCTGCCGAGTTCGTACAGGTAGTCGTTAATGGCATGTTGCTGCTGGAGCAGCCTATCAAGCATATACAAGGTGGAGTACCAGCACGTGGGGCTGTCACAAATCAGACGTCTCGCGGACAAGTGGTGTCGCTGCTGAACGTCAGCAAGGCGAGCCATTGCCTTGTAAGATCTAAAATGGCCAGAGATTTTCCTGGCCTGCCGCAAGACGTCATGGACACCGGGATATTTGGCAACAAATCGCTTCACGACTAAATTCAGGACGTGTGCCCTGTTTCAGTGCGCTCAGCAGATTGGCATCATTGTCTCACACCACTTTACCAACTTTCAAATTGAGCGGCGTTAACCACTGATCGGCCTGTGACCGCAGAGCTGAAAGCAGTGCAGGACTGGTGTGGCTCTTGGCTTCTAGGCACAACAGCCGGAGCACAGCATGGCAACGTCTCACCTGGGATATCGAATAGGTTCTGGGGAGCTTGGGGGTGCAGCAGAATAGGCCGTAGCAGTGAAAAATGAGGAGGAGACGGAGGACGGAGTAGGAGGAGGAGAAGAGGCAGGCCTGCATGCAATCCTTGGCTCTAACACCAAATCCACACGGGAGCCACGAGTTATATGCTTGACAGCCATCAGAAGGTTCACCCAGTAGGCAGTAAAATTTATGTAACTTCTCTGCCTGTGTTTGCTATACCACATATGTATGAGAGATATATTCACTTGCCGCTGAACGTGGCCATATAGCTCTGGGATGCCTTTCTGGGAGAAATATTTCCTTCTGGGGACCTTCCATTGCGGTGTGCCAATGGCCACAAATTTTCTAAAGGCCTCCGAGTCCGCCAGTTTATATGGCAATAGTTGGCGGGCTAGCAGTTGCGACAAGCCAGCGGTCAGCCATTGGGCAAGAGGGTTATCTGACATCATTAACTTTTTACTCTCGAACATTTGGGCCACGGAAGCCTGCCTTCTGCCATATGACCGCTATAATGGCACAGTGGAAGGTGGAGTGGGGGACAAATGGGAGGAGAAGGAGAAGAGGCAGGACGTGGAGCACCAGGAGTGTGGCTTTGTGGGTTTTGACGGCATTGCTCCCACTGGGCTCAGTGTTGGAAGGCCAGGTGCCTTCTTATAGCAGTCATCCCTAGGTGAGTGTTGGGCTTACCATGACTTATACGTTGACAGCACAGGCTGCAGATGGCAACACTATTGTCAGCAGCTGACACTTTAAAAAAAAGCACACACTGCGGAGCCATGTGCTGGCGTCCTGGGAGCGCCATTTGTGACTGTGCATGGTAGATGGCTTTCTCCAGATATATTTGCAGTCTGATTTTTTCCTACTGTTCCCTGCAAGCTCTGCTTGTTTCTGTTCCTTCTCCTCCCTCTCTACTGTTCTATCTCTCCCTCTGAACTCCCCTCCCCTTCCTCTCTTGTGGCCACCCACGTGACTTCCATTGACACGTCATCATTGTCACCTTCACTACCACTGACATTTGAGATCTTGGAGTAGGCAGCAACAGCTGGGCCACCCTCCTTGGGGTGATCTGGGTACTGTTGTCAGACCGCTGGGTGGCAGACATTGCTACCTCCTCTACCTCATCCGATGCCAAGAATGGCTGCACATCGATAAGGTCTGGGAATTGATGGGAAAATAATTCCTCTGACTCAAGTGGAAGGGCTATGGTGGTGGTGGTGGTGTCTTTGGGGGTGCACACAGCAGAGAGTGAGAAGGATGCAGATACAGAGGATGAGGAGGGTGCAGAAGCGATAGGCTGAGTGAGCCACTCAACCAACTCTGGTGCGTCCTTTGATGTAATCGCACGCACCTTCTACAACTTCCCACTTAGGCTCCGGCCTGGTGCACCTGCCCGACCCCTACCACCCCTGTGGAATCGCCTGCCTCTTCCTCTACCTGTAATTTTCAAACTGACCCTGTGACAATGTCCCTATGTCACGTTAAGTGTTGAAAGGAAGAACTCCATATAAACTACAACAGTAACACAAACTAGGCCCCAAAGCTAGTGAGGAGGGGATGGTAACCTTCTAGTTATCCCTGAGCCTCTCCCTGACTAATGACAGTATAAGCAAATCCTAATAGTGGAAGAACTCATACACCAGAACCTAAGACCTGCTGAAACTGACACAAACCCTAAATTAGGGAATGGGGATGAGACTGCCGGGACCTTACACTGTGAAGGGACCAGCGTCTACCTGAGACCTAGACACAACACACACACACGAAGTAGAAACAGGAGGACTTAGCTTGAGATGAGTAAGAAGCAGGAGAACCTCTAACAACCAGCTTAGAACTCCAGAAGGAAATAACCGCAAGGTCTGCAGTGAGAGGCGGGCTTAAATACAGCCACTAAACAGCAAATGAGCAGAACCTGTGGAGAGGTGAGATCCTGCCCACAACAACAGACAGCAAGGAAAAACAGAAAGACCTGTCAGATAGACTCACGTGCTGCAAGTCTATCTGATCTTCTCAGACTTCTCACAGGGCAGGCATTGACACCCTTTAGAAGAGCAGTATTTGTGGAAGCAGGTATATCACACCAGTTGAAATTAGTTGTTCCAATGGGGTTTGTTTGTCTGTATAGCTGCGGAATCTCAGCAGAACTGCACACAAATGTTGCACAATACAAATGCACTATATGGAAATTAGATTATAGGTATATCACACCCCTCAGTATGTCACACCTATCGATAGCACACCTATACCAGCCCTATTAGCTAGCTTTTGGTTTCTCTATACTCTCTAACAGTTTGTCCCTACTCCATATAGAAACTTCTCCCTACACTGGCAAAAAACTGAATGTAAAATGGCAGCCAGATCGGGTTTATTTATAGGGTAGGCGGTGTGTCCACGTGCTGAAATGTCTCAATTGGCTGTCCTGTCCCACCTAATGGATGTGTCATGGGTCAAAGTTCTGCACAATGCAAAGAATATGGTGCTGGCAGACATCAGCATATGTTCGCCTGTTTGGCGACCAGCGAATGAGCAAAGTATACGGCAAATTGACCGCCGGGTGCACCGCAAGGCCATCTCTATATATGAAACTCCTTAATCAATATTTTGTGGGAGCAGGTATAGCGCACCCCTCAATCATTATTTGGTGGAAGCAGGTACTGTATATCGAATCCCTTAATCAGTATTTTGTGGAAACAGGTATATCACACCCCTCAATTTTTATTTTTTTTGCCACAACAGTTATATCACACCACCCTGTTTATTTGGGGCAACAGGTATATCGCAGCCCTCAATCAGCATTTTGTGGAAGAAGGTATATCACACCCCTCAATCAGTTTGTTGGGGGACAACAGGTATATCATACCCGCTGCAATTAGTTATTCCAATAGCGTTTGTCCCTCTATATAGCTGCGTTATCGCAGCAGAACCGCACACAACTGCTGCACGATACAAATGCACTATAATATACTTTGTATGTTAGAAAATATATTATAAGAATATAACACCCCTCAGTATATCACACCTATTGATAGCACACCTTTACCAGTCCTTAAAAGGCCTTTTGTGGCCCTATTAGCTAGTGTTTGGTGTCCCTAACAGCCTGTCCCTGCTCCACAATGCAACCTCTCCCTACAGTGGCAAAAAACAGAATGTAAAATGGCTGCCAGATCGGGTTCCCCAGGTTCTGTTATAGGGTGAGGGTGTGTCCATGTGCTGAAACATCTCAATTGGCTGTCCTGTCTAACCTGATGTATGTGTCATGGGTCAAAGTTTGGTGCAATACAAAAGAATATGGTGCAGCAAAGTTTGCCGTGAAACGACCGCCGGGGGAACCGCAAGGCCATCTCTAGAAATAACATGTTTTTTTAGTGTCTCGTTTTACACTTGTGTTTTAGGGTGAATTCTCATTCAGCAGATTGGTGGCAGAAATCCATGAACATAGCTTCTCACTTTTATTTTGGAGTCATGTATTCTGAGTAATCCATGGAAATTTTGTGTAATTGTTTTGGAATGTGACGGTAGCTCTTCCATATATAATAACTTGCACTTTAGCTTTAATAGTCCTTTATGTTTGCAAGGTGATAATATCTATTTAAAATAGATTGCTTTGTACTCATATTAGTAGAATAAAAAAAGTCAGAGCCATACTAGCTTTCACAGTCCGTCAGCTGAGTGATAAATCTTTGTTTTAGTGCCTTGCAGCTGATGATATAAATGAGGTCTGATTTAAAACCCTGCATAGGAGGCAGTGCCAACTTCTTACAATGTGTTTCCTCTAGCTCCAAACACGCATCTTCCGCTTTGGTTAAAATGCCATTCAGAAACTGTTGCACTCTGGATGTGAATTTTGCTGCAATTCCAAAAATGCAATTATTACAGCATAAAACAGCACCATTGAAAAGCAATGCCATGTATTGATTATATGGTCTCTGAGGCATGGCTGTATTTTAAAGCCACTGTAAATAGTAAATTCACTGTAAATTTACAAGTAGCACAGAGGAGAAATTAAAAGGACAGATTAGGATTAAATGCATTTTTAAATGACGAGGGAATACACTTGTTAAAGGGAACCTGTCAGTTTAGATGTGCTGCTATCTCTGACAAACACATTGATTTCATTGGCTTAAAGTGCAGCAAATTTTGAGAATTTGTCAATTTGAAGGCTTCCCTCCCTTACCTAAAGCTGATTGGCAGATTTTTCCCTAATGGGAAAGCATAGGGAGAAATATGTCAATAAACGACTGGAGGGCAGTAGGCACCTGAATATCAAGAATATCATTGGACTCTTTGCTTATGTTGCAAATTAGAGATTCTGGGCAAATACTTTTGTACAAAATTATTTGGGCCCATCTGCCAAACGTCAAGGCGATCTCTATAAGATGGGAACCTGACACTAAATGTTAACTGTTATGTGCCATAATGGCCACCATAAAATTCAGGGGGTGCAGGTTCCACATGCATGCTGGGCCCCCTCTGCTTTTTACCATTTTTGGTGCCATAACAGGCTCCATTAAATCCAGGGATGCAGGTACCAACATGCATGCTGAGCCCATTCTGTACCTCTCCTGGTGCCAAATGGCTTTAAATAAATACAATGAGAGCAGGCTACAGCTTTATACTTACTCTAATTAAAATCAGCCTATGGGGCAGACAGGCTATTCAGGGCTAGACAGAATATCAAATTTGCAACATAAGCGCAGCATTAGCACCAGGATGTTTTCTAGAATTATGGAATTATTGTCTGCAGAGTGCTGCTGCATTGTCTTTTTCCCCCTGTATGTTTCTAGCCATGGCAGCGTGCAACTGCACATTGAGATGTGCTGACTGACCCCCTTTTATTGCAGTTGTATTATATTTATTGCATAGCCACATAGGTGTTGGTCTGCAGTACCCCAGTGCAAGGTATTTCTGCAAATGTTTGGTTTGCAATGTTATTTAATGTTTGCACTGTACACTAGTAGGTGAGATATGGTAGGCATCAGGGGTGAGGCTAACCACCCCATTCCTCCCCTCTTCATAGAAGTGCGCTGGTCCTATTTCCTGGCAGTATAGGGAAATGTTAGCTAGAACTATGAGGAGTGAGGTAGCACTTCCGATTGCTTCTGCTTTAAGAGCCTTTGTGACCAGAGAACCAACTCAGTTGTGAGATCACTACTCCAGAGAGAATTCAAAAACAATACTACAGAGATCATGAAAATGTAACAGTATTACAGTCAGCAGAGTACCAGCAACCATAGCTATCCAGACTTTGCTGCAGGTGAGGGAATATGACTCAGACGCCCATCACTTTAGATCACATCCGGACAAGGCCAACAAAAAAAAAGCGTGCATTTTACAGTGGACACGTACAGCTACAAGGGCCAGCTTTCAGTTGTTAGCCAGTAGTTCAGGAGAGAGACATTAGAAAGATTGTATAAAACAGGTACCATCACCTGTCACTCTGCCAGCCACCATGCATGAGGGTATACACAGTGACATATCATCTATTCAGGGCCACAGCCACTCCCATCCTCTGCACTGGCTCCTCAGAGTCTCACTAGAGGTGGAACCTGCACTTATGTGAAAAATGGAAGTTGCAAAGATGAGCCTTGCATCTATAAAAAATTTATCTCATATCCTGTGCATATGAAATGGTGGCAATACTCCTTTAATAGCGCTAGCCTGCTGCTGCAATATAGTGTCTACTGCTACCCCTGACAACCACCATCTTGCACCCTATGGACGTAAAAGATTCAAAATTGCTGTGTTGACATTGCCAATTTCAGGGCAGCTGGGGACCTTCTACTTCAAAGCTGTGATACAGTATAGGACTTATTATGACTGCATACATAAAACATTAACGGTTATGGGGATTTTAGAATTATAGGTAGAGATTGTCCAGGCCATTTGCCTTTGTCAGGCTACTTTCACACTTGCGTTCGGTGCGTATCCGTCTGGCATCTGAACAGACGGATCCGCACCTATAATGCAAACGCTTGCATCTGTTCAGAACTGACCCGTCTGCATTAGACAGCTTTTTCAGATCTAAGTTTTCACATCGTGAAAACTCAGATCCGACAGTATATTCTAACACAGAGGCATTCCCATGGTGATGGGGACCCTTCAAGTTAGAATATACTAAGAACTGTGTGAATGACTGCCCCCTGCTGCCTGGCAGTACCCGATCTCTTACAGGGGGCTGTGATCCGCACAATTAACTCCTCAGGTACCACACCTGAGGGGTTAATTGTGCGTATTATAGCCCCCTGTAAGAGATCAGGTGCTGCCAGGCAGCAGGGGGCAGACCCCTCTCCCTCCCCAGTTTTAAATTCATTGGTGGCCAGTGTGGCCCCCCTCCCTCCCTCCCCAGTATTAAATTCATTGGTGGCCAGTGCGGCTCCCTCCCCAGTATTAAATTCATTGGTGGCCAGTGCGGCCCCCCTCCCTCCCTCCCCAGTATTAAATTCATTGGTGGCCAGTGCAGCCCCCCTCCCTCCCTCCCCAGTATTAAATGCATTGGTGGCCAGTGTGGCCCCCCTCTCTCCCCCCCTAATTAAAATCACCCCCCCATCAGTGGTGGCAGCAGAGAGTTCCGATCAGAGTCCCAGTTTAATCGCTGGGGCTCCAATCGGTTACCATGGCAGCCAGAATGCTACTGCAGTTCTGGCTGCCATGGTTACTTAGCAATTTTAGAAGCATTATACTTACCTGCGCTGTCTGTGACCGGCCGGGTAAGTGAAAGGTCTGTGCATTGCTTATAGCACAGACCTGTCACTTACCAGTAGGAGGAGCGCCAGGCCGGTCACAGACAGCGCAGGTAAGTATAATACTTTTAAAATTCGGAACTCTCCGCTGCCACCAATGATTGGGGGGGGGATTTTAATTAGGGGGGGAGAGGGGAGCCGCACTGGCCACCAATGAATGTAATACTGGGGTGGGAGGGAGGGGGGGCCGCACTGGCCACTAATGAATGTAATACTGGGGAGGGAGGGGGGCCGCACTGGCCACCAATGCTAATACTGGGGAGGGAGGGAGGGGGGGCCGCACTGGCCACCAATGAATTTAAAACTGGGGAGGGAGGGGGGTCTGCCTCCTGCTGCCTGGCAGCACCTGATCTCTTACAGGGGGCTATGATAGCACAATTAACCACTCAGGTGTGGCACCTGAGGGGTTAATTGTGCGGATCACAGCCCCCTGTAAGAGATCGGGTGCTGCCAGGCAGCAGGGGGCAGTCATGTACACAGTTCTTAGTATATTCTAACTTGAAGCGTCCCCATCACCATGGGAATGCCTCTGTGTTAGAATATACTGTCGGATCTGAGTTATCACGATCTAACTCAAATCCGATGGTATATTCTAACATAGAGGCGTTCCCATGGTGATGTGGATGCTTCAAGTTAAAATATACCATCGGATTGGGGAAAACTCTGATCCGATGGTATATTAATAGGGACTCCTGACTTTACATTGAAAGTCAATGGGGGACGGATCCGTTTGCAATTGCACCATATTGTGTCAACGTCAAACGGATCCGTCCCCATTGACTTACATTGTAAGTCTGGACGGATCCGTTTGGCTCCGCACGGCCAGGCGGACACGAAAACGCTGCAAGCTGCGTTCGGGTGTCCGCCTGTTGAGCGGAACGGAGGCCAAACGGAGCCATACTAATGCATTCTGAACGGATCCGCATCCATTCAGAATGCATTGGGGCTGTACGTTCGGGGCCGCTTGTGAGAGCCTTCAAACGGAACTCACAAGCGGAACCCCGAACGCAAGTGTGAAAGTAGCCTAATATGAATGTTGTGAAACAAAAGGAGATAAATCTCTAGGTGTGACTAAATGCCAGAGTGGTATGAGAGATAGAGGAGGAGGAACCACTGGTGATCAAGTAACAGAAGAAACTCCATGAAAGACAATATGGCTGATAAGGGCAGCTATCAGACGGCTACATACTTCTTGTCCCATCAACTAGTCAGGAAACAGTGGAGCTTACAAGAAAGAGTAATCACAGCAAAGCCAAACAATGAAGTTTCAAAGGGGTTTGATATACAGAAAAAGACGTGGGTACCACAAAAAAGGGGGAAAGTATATAATCTTATATAAATTTCCTTCTTTCAGAATTCACTTCTGGTTCAGGCAGTTTACACATTAAAAATAGCACTAAGCTGCTCTGTGTAGATTTGGCCTTATTGCACTTGGAGTTGAGATGTACAGGAGGCATGCTTTACACGCCAACCCCACTTCCCTTTTTATTTCAAGGATAACTGTCACACTTAGACCCTAATTTCAATTTTCATATATGTAGTTACTAATAACATGATATTCCAGAATCAGTTACTATTAGACTGACTTACCCCATATTTAATAAGATTCAGCCCTTAGCAACTAGTCTGCATAAAACTGCAATTTCACTATTCAGTTAAGATGGCCGCCACTGCCCTCACCCTGAGGCTAATCCCGCCTGCCCTCACTAGCCAGTAACAATAGCCCCCCAAAAGTGTCAGTAACCACAGCCCCCCCCCAAAGGGTTAATCTCCTGCAGCACAAAGGGGTCCTCTTACCACATGTTGCTTTCATTTATACACTGAGCAGATGGCTGATCTCCCTTCCCTGGTCTACGCTGCTTCGACTCTACTTCTCCAGTTCTGAGTGAGGGAGCGTCTGCCAAGCGCAGGGACAGGGAGAAGTGCACACAGCCCAGGCACTGTTATCAGCTGCTGGGGAGGACCTGGCTTTAATCATTTACTTACAGTCCCTGGCTGTCTGTAATCTGACCTTGCAGGCTGCGTCCTCCGTCCTTTAACAGATAGACGGACCATGCCTAGCAACCTGATTTTAAGCACAGGTAAAAGTAGGCAGTACAGGGAACAAAACTGTGGAATTAAGGGGTAATTGAATACACAGTGAAAAGTTGAAATAGGGCCACCAAGGAATAATTAATAACCACAATCCAATACTCCCCCCAAAAAAATATATGACAGTTATCCTTAACATTATAAATCAGCTCTCCTAATGTGACTTCCCACCTAATTACCTCAGTTTTTGGAAGAAAATGTATTACTTTATTATAACTAGAGATGAGCAAATCGAATTTGACAAAGTGGAATTCGATCTGAATTTCAGAAAAAAATCGTTTCGCACCAAATATGAATTTCCTCATGCTTTGTGGTAACGAAACTCATTTTCTCCTAAAATGGCTGCTGCACGTGCTAGGATATGGAGCAAGGAACTCTGGGAACGAGGTATCGCAGACAATGCCATGCATGCAGCCAATCAGCAGCCAGCCAGCCCTGTGATGTCACAGCCCTATAAATAGCCTCAGCCATCTTGGATTCAGCCATTTTCCAGTGTACTTAGTGCATGGAGAGACGTCAGCAGGCACTAGGGACAGTGGTAGAAAATACTTTAAACCTTTTATTTTGCTGTATAGAAGTTCAGGGAAAGAATAGGGAGGAATCATTCCACAGAATTGGAGCAGAACAGGGTTCAGTAGGGAAATTTACAGCCTGGGTAATAGGAACAATCCTATTACACCTTGCTGCACTGACTGCGGATCCAAATTGCCATTATACAGCTTCGTAATTCTAGCAAACCGTTCTTGTTATCGGGGTGCAAGTGTTGTTTGATACAGCCATTAACAGGGTTTATTACAAGGAAATATTTCTACGTCTTATTTGCCCTTATGTTATAAAGCATTTTTGGGCTTGTATTAGTGGGAAAAAAAGGGCTTATTAGCCGTTGTCTGGTGAAGTGAGAAAATTACAGCCGTTCAGCAATGCAGTTATATGTTCTAAAGCCCTTTTTGGCGTGTATTAGTGGCACAAAAATATATATTATTTGCCGTTCGGAGGTGCAGTTATATGTTCTAAAGCCTTCTTTGGCGTGTATTAGTGGGAAAAAAGGGCTTATTAGGTAAAGTGAGAAAATTACTGACTTTTTTGGGGTGTTTGAATTTCCTTTTTATTTATTTATTTGATCTAACAGTATGTCAGACAGATAAGTACCAGGCCCTGCACAGGGGAGTGGCAGAGGCCTAAGTGTTTCTGGCGCAGGCACAGGTCGCAGCAGAGTAAGGGGGCATGGCAGCAAGAGTCGTGGTTCCTGAAGTCTTCCACCTATCTGCAAGACATCCTAAAAATGGCCAGAAAACTATGCATGCGCTTCAACCACTCGTACATCGCAAAGCACACCCTCCTTGAGCTGCAGCGCCAGAATAGCATCCCCCAACATAGGCTGATATGCGATGTTCCACCCGTTGGAATTCCACCCTCCATATGTTGGACCAACTATACGAACAGAGAAAGGCCATAAACGATTTCTTGATGATCCAAGCGGATCTTCGATGTCAGCCAGTGGCAGCTCATGCGTGATACCTGCCGTTTGCTCAGGCCCTTTGAGGAGGCCATGGTATTCGTCAGTCGCCAGGACTACGGGATGAACAACTTTATTCCACTGCTTCATGTCCTGGAACAGATGTTGCTAAGTCTGGCTGGTCAAGAGACTGGAGACGTGCCGTCTAGATCTCACGGCCACATGAGCCCTGTGGGGGCTGAACTGGAGGAGGAGGACATTGCTTGTGCTCCAATGTGTAGTGAAATGGGCGGTTTTTATACACAGGTGACAGGAGAGGAGGAGCAGGAGCAGCCAGAGTAACTACAGGGCGATGAGGAAGACAAGGCAGAGGACACACCATGGCAGTATGCAATTGAGATGGAGGCAGGGAGTCTCTCCGAGTCACTTGCACAAATGGCCCGATGCATGCTCACTTGCTTGTGTAGTGACAGCTGAAATGTCACCATTCGGCAGAGGGATGACTTCTGGTTCTCCACCTTGTTGTACCCTCGCTACTGGTCCAAAATGTGGGCCTTTTTTTACACCCGCTGAGAGGGAGGACAAACTAAACTACTATAGAGACATTCTATGTAGTCAGTTGGCCGCTGCCTATCTGCGCCATCGTCCATCCTCTCGTAGGTCTGACCGGGGGGGCCCTCTGCGCTCACGTTCCTCTGCCATGGCTGCTGTGGCAGGGTGGGGGTGAGTAGGAGCAGTTTCAGCTTCATCAGCAGCAACTTGAGTCTAGAGTCGCTGATGAGCAGCTTTCTTTACCCGCCTATGGAAGAAACTACTCACCAGCAGCAGCAGCTAGACCTGGAGCAGGACCTTAACCAGCAGGTAGTGGCATACTTGGACAGCACCCTGCCACTCCACATTGAAGACCCGCTGGACTACTGGGCAGCCAAACTGCATTTGTGGCCGCAACTGGCAGAGTTTGCCCTGGAAAAGCTGTCCTGCTCGGCCAGTAGTGTGGCATCAGAGCAGGTGTTTAGTGCAGCGGAGGCCATAGTTACCCCAAGAAGAACTCGCCTGTCCACCCAAAATGTGGAGAGACTGACCTTTGTCAAGATGAATAAGGCGTGGATCAGCCAGGATTTCCACCCACCAATGCCTGATGTATCAGACTAGATCATCCATGGTGCCACATAAACACTTTGACAAAAGAGACCGGTTTCTTTTGGTTACCTGCTTCAGCTACTATTGTCACCTTGCAACTCTGTGGCCTTGTGCTACCACCTCCACACTGTCATTGTGCCACCCTGTGGACTTCTCCTGATGCTGCTGCCGCCACCTCCACACTGCCATTCTGCCACTCTTTGGCCTCCTGATGCTGCTGCTGCCACCTCCACACTGTCATTGTGCCACCCTGTGGCCTCTTTCTGATGCTGCTGCCACCCGAGACTGTCATTGGGCTTCTCTGTGGTCTCTTAATGCTGCTTTCACCTCACCACTATGTCATAGGGTCACTCTGTGGACTTCGCATGCTGTTCCCACCCTACCCACTTCATGACTGGGCCACTATTTTACCTTTTGGCCTGGCTAAAATCATCATTTATTTAAGCCTTCTTCTGATATGTCAAAAGGAAGGAAAAATGTGACGCACAACGGATCCTGTCTATGTAACAGCTGTAAGGCCTGCATGACATGGTCCCTATTTTGAATCAGAATTGGCTTATGATTGGTATGGTAGCCAAAATCAGGAGTGGGTACAAAACACAGAAGACATGCAAATATTCCATTCACGTGTCATCTCCGTTTTGTATCCACTCCTGTTTTTTTTTGCTTTAGTAATACTGATGGATTACTGACCAAATGTTGACCAAATGAAGGCGGATGCTCCACAGACAGGATCCGTTTTTTGTAGGTTATTGTTCTGATGGATCAGTGACGTCAACACAAACATACTGCTGACACCCACTCCACTCTGTCGGGGGGGGGGCTCTACTTGTATAAGCATTTAATAGAACAAGTATATAGTAGGATCTGGGGCCTTTGCATGGTTCTTTATACCTGGCGCTAACATTGACCTGTAAGGCTGAGTTCATACTTGAGTTATTTGGTCAGTTTTGGCCCCGTAACTGCCCAAATAAGTGACGTATGCAGTGATTCTAAGAGCGACGCCTGTCATCTGCATGTCATACTGACTTACAGTATTGATTCACTACCACAGCAGACTCCCTATGCGTGTTACTGCAAGGCAGTGTTCTACACCACTATAAAAAAAGGGAAATTCGGCGAACCGGCCTAATCAAATTTTTTTTAAATTCGCTCATCTCTAATTATAACCTGTGAGTCTAGAAATTCTGCTAATCAAGAAAATCTGTCATATTAATCTAGACTTGCTAATGCTTAATGGTACACACAGCATTAGTAATTAATGTAAGAACTTGTTACAGCAACCAGTAACTTTTTAGAAATTCTAACTTTATTATATTAGTTTATTTGTGTCTTCTTTTTGAGAATTCCTAAATTAGTAATTTCCCCAAAACCAGAAGATAAGGGACATTTTAATGCTTCATTAAATATTTTCACTTAAAGTTGTGCCAAATATAAAAGTTATTTCCTATCCACAAGATTGTGATAACTAACTGATTGGTAGAGGTCTGATTGCATAGAACCCTACCAATTCTGAGAACAGGTATTCCATGTTCTTAATCTGATGGAACAGCAGGATTAGCATGCACTTTGACACTCTATTCATGGAAACATTGGGCCCCCATTTTCTGAATCTTTGGGGGTCCCAGTCGTCAGACCAACCAATCAGTTAGTTACACCCTATCCCGTGTATAGAGGATACCAGTGGCGTACTACCAATATAGGCAGACCACGCAGCTGCTATGGGGCCCATGGCAGGGGGAGCCCGGAGCACATGGAAGGCCCCGCCCCCTACGTCTGTATTATGTACTATGATTGCTGCCTACTGCTAGTTATATCGGGCATTGAGGCAGCCCACTTGTCTTCCGTCCCGGGCCCTGCTCTCCCTCTGCTCACAGCCCCCCTCCCCCATTGTCTGCACAGTACGCGCCGATATCCCTCCCTGTCTAACCAGTGACATACAGGCTCCAGCGCTTTCTCATCTGTCTGCTGGGAACTGCTGCACACTGGCCAATTAGCATTTAGCAGTGCAAAGTTCCTGCTGCTGATCGGCCAGTGTATCTCTTGCAGCCTCACAGCAGGAGCAGGCAGTTTTATACCGCGCTCACGCCCGCGCTGCTTCCGTCTGCCACTCAGTCACCGGAACGGAGAATGGACTGCCTGAACACAGCCCCAGGTTCCAGCATCACCGCTGCCGGTCCAGCAACGCTTGACTTGCCCTGTTTTGTGCTGCCTGACCAAAGCTACAGTCAGAATGAGGCAGCAGTGAGTGACAGACTGTTAAAAAGTTCATGGGGGGATTATTGATGGGGGTGAGACAGAGGGCAGCATGTGGTGTCTGTGTGAGTCACCCTTTTTTATTATATCGTTTACCTTGCCCTGGCTGTGTGTCCCCTCCAAAGGTGTGGGAACAACAATCTAAAAAAGTGTCATTGAGTATATTACAAAGATGCAAGATCAGATAGAGACAGTGTTGCCTCTTGTTAGGAAGCATATGGAGGCAGCTCAGCGAGCCCAGAGTTGGGTCTATAATCGGCAGGCTCGATTTCGGATCTTTAACCCGGGTGATCAGGTTTTGGTTCTGGTGCCGTGGACAGTAAGTTCCTGGCTAGGTGGCAGGGGCCTTACGAGGTACTTGAGAAAATTGGAGATGTAAACTACAAGGTACACCAGCCAGGGCGGCAAAAGCCAGAGCAGGTTTACCATGTGAATTCACTCAAACCGTGGAAAGATAGGGAAGCCTGTACAGAAGACAGCCCACGGCCGGGTTTTCTAGGAGAAGAGGTACCGGCTCCTCTGTCTGATGCAAGAGAGGCGGCTGCCACAGTAACAATTTCTGGTAGCCTCTCCTCTAAACAGACTCAGGAGACCAGGGAGTTTGTTATTTGGAACACGTATGTGTTCTTGGACCTCCCTGGACGCACTTCCATAATCCAGCATGACATTGTCTCTGAGCCTCAGGCAAAAGTCTGATTAAAACCATACCGGGTGCCTGAGGCTCGGCGACAAGCCATATTGGAGTAGGTGCAAATAATGTTGCAGCTAGACATCATTGAGGAGTCAAAAAGTGAGTTGGCCAGTCCTATAGTATTGATACCCAAGCCGAGCGGGACGTTGCGACTTTCGAAAACTTTACGAGGTTTCCAAATTCGATGCGTATACCATGCCCTGGGTGGATGACTTCATCAAGAGGTTAGGACAAGGCCAGTATTTTTCTGTTTTGGACCTCAAGAAAGGATACTGGCAGGTGCCCTTAACGGAGGCTACCAAAGAGCAAACTGCCTTCATCACGCCTGAGGGGCTGTATCAATATAAGGTCTTACCCTTTGGTCTGCATAGTGCCCCCGGCACTTTTCATTGACTAATGGACATTGTGCTTTGTCCACATCGTCGGTTCGCTTTGGCTTACCTGGACGATATTGTCATCCACAGTACTGACTGGGAAAGTCACTTACACAAAGTGCTGGCTGTAGTGGACTCCCTTTAGAAACCTGGCCTAACCGCTAACCCAAATAAATGTGCGATAGGGTTAGAAGAGACTAAGTATCTGGGGTATGTCATTGGGCGTGGAGTCATCAAACCCCAAGTGAACAAAATAGAGGAGATACGTAATTGGGCCCGACCTGTCACCACTAGGCAAAGTAATTCCTGGGAATGGTGGGCTATTACATGAGGTTTGTTCCCCACTTTGTTACTCTAGCCACGCCCTTGACAGGACTCTTGAAGGGACACAAGTCAATGATGGTTCGCTGGGATGATCGGGCGGAAGAGGCTTTCTTCGTTTTGAAGTCGGCCCTGTGCGGGTTCCCGGTTTTGGTGATGCCCGACTTCAAAAGGGAGTTTATTTTACAGACCGATGCCTCCAAAGTAGGCCTCGGTGCTGTACTGTCTCAGGAAGTCCACGGGGAGGAGCATCCCGTTGTCTTCCTTAGCCGTAAGCTCACCCCAGCCGAGACCTGGTATAATATAGTGGAGAGAGAGTGCCTGGCTAGTGGGCACTAGAATCTATCCGCTATTATTTATTGGGGAGAAAATTCTGTCTGGTGACTGACCACTCCCCTCTAAAGTGGATGAGCCAGGCCAAGGACAGAAATGCCTAGGTCACCCGATGGTTTATCTCCCTACAAAACTTTTCAGTGGAACACAGGGCAGGCCGGTTACAGGGAATCACAGATGCCCTGTCCCGGGTACACTGTCTGGTGTGTGTTCAACCCCTCAACAGGTTGAAAACAGGTTGGTTCTGGTACTAGCAATGACTCTGAGGTAGAATTGTTGCATGGTGTGAATTACCACCAACACCGCAAGGTGACTTTTTGTTTGAATATGACTGCTTGTGAATTATGACACTGAACTGTTTGATCCAAAGAACTTGTTGTTGCCTCTCTACTACGTCCGCTAATCCTGTCTACCAGAGCTAGTCTCCATAATATATATACACAGACACTTTTTTTTGTAAAACAATTATATACAAAATTCACATGTAAGTTGTTGATAGGTGCTAAAAATGACGAAAGTGTTCTTGTAATATAAATGACATTGACAACATGTTCTGTTTGTGTATTTGTTATTTTATACCTATCCTTTTTGCATATGTCATAATATATATGAACCGGGATGGCAATTGATTTTCATTGTAAGAGATGCTATTTGTAAACTCTGTTTACTCTGGCAAATATATTTTTAGTAATAAAGAATAGAATATTACGGTAAGTGAATTATGACTAAAACAATGTCTAGGCTTTCGCAGAGGCATACCTATTAAAATTCACGCAGGGTGGTATGACTATGACATGAATGTACTGCTATCCCTATCAGAAGAGACCTGGAAGGCACATATTTCATGTTTGTCTCTGATTTATAAAGAAATATAATTAGCAGGGGAGATAGACCATTGATATATATAAAAAAAACACAGATCAAACAGAGCAATCCAGACAGATGTTTGATTGACATTTATATTTATTGCTGGTAATTGCTGTTAACATTTATATCAGGATAAAAAGGTAAATCATGTATTATAAATGTTCATGAGTCCTCTGAAAAGTGTATGGAGAAGTAGTCATTATTGTACAAAAAGAACAGAGGGTCACTGTGATAAGTCAAATACAAGGTGTTCTTGTTACGACAATACGTAAGGAGAGACAAGGACAGTGAGCCCTAAGGCTATAACCCAGCTGGAACTGGTTGACAGTCCCTACGCTATTTAAGTGCAGAGATGGAAAAACAGCAAAGACAGACAAACACAATACCAGAGTCGTACATAAATGGTTCAGAACCAGAAAAGCTATGCAGTACCAAACGAGAGACAGAGAGTGTTCAGAAGACAAGCTGAGATTAGAACCAGATGGACAATGCAGAACCAAATGAGATAGAGAGTGGTCAGAAGAATGAGCAATCCAATAAGCACAGGAACAAGGAACCAGAAACACAGCTAGTGAGTCAGACTATCATTGAGACTGGTGTATGGCCAGGAAAGGGTTTAAATAGAGCACTGTGTCCCTGCATCAGAACCTGATAGGTCCATGACTCAGCGTTTCATTAGTCAGAAACACTAGCACACAATTATAGAGCAGCTGAGCAATCAGCCCATTGCTAATCTGTTGCTAAGGATTCTGTTTTGTCACCAGGGAGTGTAGCATGTCTCTCCCATCGTGGCCATGCCAAGGCTGAAGATTGTGCTGCTGGAGCCTGGACAGGTAAGTTTCTTACATTACCTCCCCTCCTAGGAGCGGCCACTGGACCCTCAACATAAGGAGCAGGTTTCAATGGAAACTCAAGATGAGACTTCCTAGTCGAGGAGCATGAACATCCCGAACCGCAACCCATGTTCTCTCCTCAGCACCATATCCCTTCCAATGGCTAAAGTACTGCAGAGAGCCCTGAACTCTCCGGGAGTCATGAATATTCTCTGCCTCGTACTCCAGTTCACCTTGGATAACAACTGGATTAGGAAGCTTAGATGGAGGAATCACAGGAGGAATGTATTTCTTAAGCAGTGATTTGTGGAAAACATTATGTATCCTGAAGGAGGATGGAATCTAAAGGGCAAAAGATAACAGATTAATAAAATAAGTGATCTTAAATGGCCCAAATGTTTACCAGACTGGAACGTAAGGCTTAAATTCTTAGTTCAAAAATCCCCTAAAATAAAATTCTGACTCGGGGAACATTTCCTATTGACCTGTTCGCAATGGATGCTTTGAGCTTTTTCCAGGCTTTCACTTTTCTATGTACAGGACGATATGCAACAATAAAATTAAACCAGGTGAAGAACAAGGCCCACTGTGCATGTCTGGGGTTCACTGTCAAGGTACACTAGGTACTTGTGATCTGTAAGTACAATGAGCTGATGTTAGGCCCCTTCTAAGAAATGCTGCCATTACTCAAAGGCTCATTTTATAGCCAGCATTTCCTCATTGCCAATGTCATAATTTGGTTCCGAAGAGGAAAATTTTCTGGAAAAGAATGCACATGACTCCAACTTAGTCAGAGAAGATAACCCCTGCGACAATACAGCACCCACTCCAAACTCTGAAGCATCCACTTTAACAATAAACTGCTTGGCAACATATGGCTGGATGAGTACAGGAGCACAATTAAACTCTCTTTCAAGGTTTCAAAAGCAGACATCACATCAGAGGACTAGTTGAATAGATACGCCCCTTTCTTGGTGAAAATTGTCAACGGTTTGGCAGTGATTGAAAAGTTTCCAATACATTTTCTATAACATTTTGCAAACCTCAGTGATCTCTGTAGGGTCTTGAGGGAAGTGGGTCTAGCCCAATGAACAATGGATTGCACCTTGGCATGGTCCATATGAAAGATTTGAGGTGTCAGTGTTTAACCCAGGAAAAAGACTTCTTTAAAACCCAAAGACACATTTACTGAATTTTGCAAAAAGTTGGTTTTCTCTCAATTTTTTTGAAACCTTTTTACATGCACAACAAGTGAGGCCCAATCAGAAGAAAAAAATAATAATATTGTCAAAATAGACAACAACAAAGACCCAGGAATTCATGAAGATTAATGAGTTTTTATAAATTCCCTGGGGACCATTTTCATTGGAGTACAGGAGAGTTAGTAAAGACAGGACTACAGTATATACCCTCAACTAGGGTAATCCCAGGACGTCAGCAGACACATAGTCTCTGATAAAAAAAGCTCATTCATTCTACTTCTTACATTAACTTCATCATAGTTTTCTGCAGATGATAGTTCTCTCATGAGCTTTACCAAAATCTTTAGTGACCGCAGTACATGTGTCCATGTTCCTTACAATATCCTGGGAAGGTGTCATAAACGACCGCAGGTTGACATATGCTGCCATAAGCTCTCATTCAGATACTTCTATAATTTCTACCATATCACTCAAGTTCCTTTTTATACTTTCCTGCTTTAGCTTTCTACGAATGTCTTTAATGTACGATTTCCACCTATCATACATCCGGGCAAACTTTTTCTCTTTTAAAGCTGCTTCTTGCTCCAAATTTACCAGCATCTTTGAGGTCGGGTTTATGGCACGTGATGAACGTCTTAGTCCATCTGTTTGGGCTATATTTGTTTGAGGCAAGACTAGTGCTGCATCAGACTCTTCTACTTCAGACAGGTTCCCTTGCTCTTCAACTTCTACTTTATCTATCTTTGTATCCTCTAACAGTGGCATGGTAATACTAAGCTCAGATATTTTACTTTAAATGCTATAACAATCAATAATAATAATAATGCCTTTCACGTTAAATGCAAAATATTGACAAATGCAGAAATAAATAACTTTCACTTTAAATATAACAGTGATAAATGCAGGCAATAAATGACTTGCAATGCGCTGGCTTGGATTCGCTGCTGCAGGCTTTAGGCCTAGTGGTGGGAAACTACCAGGCTGCAGTACGTGGTCTCTTTGTGGATAGCGGTGCGGGCACTCTAGCTCTGGACTTTGGCCTCCCACCATGCGTCTCTTTCTCTCTCTAGGCATCACAGGAGGGTTGGTGCTCTTTCTCTGACTATTTTGCCTTTGCTGTTTTGCCACTTTAAGAGTCGGCTGCAGTTTGACTAATGCACACATTCTATGGCCTCTATGGTAGCTCCGCTGAGGTGTCTTTGCTTGCTCACTCAAGTAACAGTTGCTGCATAGCGGTATATGCTGGTGCTCTGCTTCTCTAACGCTCTTCACTGTGCAAGTTGAGGATCCACATAGTTCCACTATGAAGTGCCTTTTGCGCTGTGGCATTAGAAGAATTTTGGTATCTCAAATTTTTGGGTCCAAACAGACTGTCTGTTACTCTGTAATTCTTCTAGCGCCATTCTATGGAAACAGTAGGTTTACAGTGTATACCAAATGCTTGAAATAACTTTTTTATTAACTTCAACTTTTCTTCATATATAACACTGCCGCTTCCACAGAAAATAGTTCATGTACATAACACGTGTTGAAAAGGTATCACAAAATGTCGGTATGCATTAGATGGTGGTTCAACTGTTCAATCTCGTCATTCAACATAAAATTGTGGATATATTTCTCTCTTGAGTATCTGTACTCTCACTTTAAGTTATTTAAGCACTTTATGATCTCTCTGAGAGGTATATCTGAGGTCTAACTAATAGTTCTACGTGCTGAATTTGGTCACAATTTGCAGTATGCAGTTACATAGCAGTAACTATTTGCATATTGGTTGAGTATGATCTGGTATGGTTGCATGCAATTTGGATTGCAATATGGAATTTGAATTTGGATTGTGAACTTTGTAGTTTGCAATTGGTGAAACTGTAAGTAAACACACAAATACTATACTGAACCAGGTATTTGTGTGTTTACTTACAGTTCTAATCACTATATTAACAGTAGGAACAATATATAACTGTTTTAAATACCTATTTTGGCCTATCTGCTTCCATAAAACACAGCTCTTAGTGGAGTGAATGTCTGTTCAGCTCCTCTCCTCTGGTGTAATGATTCTAGCAGCTCCTGCTAAGGGGATTTCCCACACAGGCTGTGTGTGAGGCTGACTGTGATTGGTCAAATCTCCTGCTGTGTGTGAGGCTGTCTGTAATTTGTCAAATCTCCTGCTGTGTGTGAGGCTGGCTGTGATTGGTCAAGACTCCCGCCCAGCAACAACAGTTTATCTCTTTCTGTTGTTTCTGCTGTGTCATTGAGCTTACCTTACATTATTTAATGAATCTTAAAGGCATGCCATATTTTCTGCTTCTGTGAACACAAAATATATCAGTTATATGACATCCAAACATCTAAACACACAAGCTATATTAGCAACCAGGACAGGTCTTAGCTGGCCAGCTACATATATAGCTATGTATTATCTGTGTGTATATATGAGTGTACTGTATCTGTGTGTATCTATAGCTGTGTATACCTGCGTGTATATAGTAGTTTATGTGTGTCTATAGTTATATGTGACCTGTGTCTACATGTACAGTACAGACCAAAAGTTTGGACACACCTTCTCATTCAAAGAGTTTTCTTTATTTTCATGACTATGAAAATTGTAGAGTGACACTGAAGGCATCAAAACTATGAATTAACACATGTGGAATTCTATAGATAACAAAAAAGTGTGAAACAACTGAAAATATGTCATATTCTAGGTTCTTCAAAGTAGCCACCTTTTTCTTTGATTACTGCTTTGCACACTCTTGGCATTCTCTTGATGAGCTTCAAGAGGTAGTCATCTGAAATGGTCTTCCAACGGTCTTGAAGGAGTTCCCAGAGATGCTTAGCACTTGTTGGCCCTTTTTGCCTTCACTCTGCGGTCCAGCTCACCCCAAACCATCTCGATTGGGTTCAGGTCCGGTGACTGTGGAGGCCAGGTCATCTGGCGCAGCACCCCATCACTCTCCTTCATGGTCAAGTAGCCCTTACACAGCCTGGAGGTGTGTTTGGGGTCATTGTCCTGTTGGAAAATAAATGATGGTCCAACTAAATGCAAACCGGATGGAATAGCATGCCGCTGCAAGATGCTGTGGTAGCCATGCTGGTTCAGTATGCGTTCAATTTTGAATAAATCCCCAACAGTGTCACCAGCAAAGCACCCCCACACCATCACACCTCCTCCTCCATGCTTCACGGTGGGAACCAGGCATGTAGAGTCCATCCGTTCACCTTTTCTGCATCGCACTAAGACATGGTGGTTGGAACCAAAGATCTCACATTTGGACTCATCAGACCAAAGCACAGATTTCCACTGGTCTAATGTCCATTCCTTGTGTTCTTTAGCCCAAACAAGTCTCTTCTGCTTGTTGCCTGTCCTTGGCAGTGGTTTACTAGCAGATATTCTACCATGAAGGCCTTATTCACACAGTCTCCTCTTAACAGTTGTTCTAGAGATGTGTCTGCAGCTAGAACTCTGCGTGGCATTGACCTGGTCTCTAATCTGAGCTGCTGTTAACCTGCGATTTCTGAGGCTGGTGACTCGGATGAACTTATCCTCCGCAGCAGAGGTGACTCTTGGTCTTCCTTTCCTGGGGCGGTCCGCATGTGAGACAGTTTCTTTGTAGCGCTTGATGGTCTTTGTGGCCGCACTTGGGGACACTTTCAAAGTTTTTCCAATTTTTCGGACTGACTGACCTTCATTTCTTAACCCCTTAAGGACACAGGGCGTACAGGTACGCCCTTGTGCCCTGGTACTTAAGGACACAGGGCGTACATGTACGCCCTGTGCATTTTCGATCACTGCCGTGCGGCTGGCAGTGATCGGAACCCGGCGCCTGCTCAAATCATTGAGCAGGCACCTAGGCTAAATGCGCGGGGGGGTCCCGTGACCCCCCCATGTCGGCGATCGCGGCAAACCGCAGGTCAATTCAGACCTGCGGTTTGCTGCGATTTCTGCAGTTTCTGATCCCCGCGGTCCCTGTATCCCTCCCCCCTGCACCCCTGAGTTGTTCGAGCACGGTGGGAGGTGCAGGGGGAGGGTTGCGGGCGGTGCGGGCGGTGCGGGAGGCGGGCGGTGCGGTAGGCGGGATCGCGATCCCCCGCCCGCCTCCCATTGCGTAATCGTTGGCGTCTAGTGGGTATACCAGGGTGCCAGCACATTGCTGGCACCCTGGTATAAACGGCTGACATCGGTGATGCGATGTCAGCCGTTTAACCCTTTCCATACAGCGGTCCGTACTGACCGCTGTATGGAAAAGGTTAACAGTAAGAGGGAGCTCCCTCCCTCTCCGATCGGGGGGCTGCTGTGCCTTTGCAGTCCCCCGAATGGAGAGGGAGAGAGCTTCCAGGCAGCCCCCCAAGCCCCGTCCTTACCCTTCCCCGTCTGCGCAGTTCTGGCCACTACTGAGCAGACGGGGAAGGTTCCCATGGCAACAGGACGCCTTCTCAGGCGTCCTGCTGTCCATGGTTCTGAACAGATCTGTGCTGAAAGCATAGATCTGTTCAGACAAAGTGTAAGTAAAATACAGTACAGTACAATATATATTGTACTGTACTGTATTATGCAGACATCAGACCCACTGGATCTTCAAGAACCAAGTGGGTCTGGGTCAAAAAAAAAGTGAAAAAAGTGAAAAATAAAGTAAAAATCAAAAAACACATTTATCACTGATTAAAAATGAAAAAAATAAAATTCCCTACACATGTTTGGTATCGCCGCGTCCGTAACGACCTGATCTATAAAACGGTAATGTTACTTTACCCGAACGGTGAACGCCATAAAAATAAAAAATTAAAAACTATGATGAAATTGGAATTTTGCCCACCTTACTTCCCAAAAAAGGTAATAAAAGTGATCAAAAAAGTCGCATCTACGCCAAAATTGTAACAATCAAACCGTTATCTCATCCCGCAAAAATCATACCCTACCCATGATAATCGCCCAAAAACTGAAAAAGTTATGGCTCTTAGACTATGGAAACACTAAAACATGATTTCTTTTGTTTCAAAAATGAAATCATTGTGTAAAACTTACATAAATAAATAAAAAGTATACATATTAGGTATCGCCGCGTCCGTATTGACCGGCTCTATAAAAATATCACATGACCTAACCCCTCAGATGACCACCGTAAAAAAATAAAAATAAAAACGGTGTAAAAAAAGCCATTTTTGTCATCTTCCGTCACAAAAAGTGTAATAGCAAGCAATCAAAAAGTCATGTGCACCCCAAAATAGTGCCAATCAAACCGTCATCTCATCCCACAAAAAATGAGACCCTACATAAGATAATCGCCCAAAAATTTAAAAAACTATGGCTCTTAGACTATGGAGACACTAAAACATTTTTTTTTGTTTTAAAAATGAAATTATTGTGTAAAACGTACATAAATAAAAAAAATTGTATACATATTAGGTATCACCGCGTCCGTGACAACCTGCTCTATAAAATTACCACATGATCTAACCTGTCAGATGAATGTTGTAAATAACAAAAAAAAAACGGTGCCAAAAAAGCAATTTCTTGTTACCTTGCCGCACAAAAAGTGTAATATAGAGCAACCAAAAATCATATGTACCCTAAACTTGTACCAACAAAACTGCCACCCTATCCCGTAGTTTCTAAAATGGGGTCACTTTTTTGGAGTTTCTACTCTAGGGGTGCATCAGGGGGCTTCAAATGGGACATGGTGTCAAAAAAACCAGTCCAGCAAAATCTGCCTTCCAAAAACCGTATGGCATTCCTTTCCTTCTGCGCCCTGCCGTGTGACCGTACAGCGGTTTACGACCACATATGGGGTGTTTCTGTAAACTACAGAATTAGGGCCATGAATAATGAGTTTTGTTTGGCTGTTAACCCTTGCTTTGTAACTGGAAAAAAAAATATTAAAATGGAAAATCTGCCAAAAAAGTGAAATTTTGAAATTGTATCTCTATTTTCCATTAAATCTTGTGCAACACCTAAAGGGTTAACAAAGTTTGTAAAATCAGTTTTGTATACCTTGAGGGGTGTAGTTTCTTAGATGGGGTCACTTTTTTGGAGTTTCTACTCTAGGGGTGCATCAGGGGGGCTTCAAATGGGACATGGTGTCAAAAAAAACTGTCCAGCAAAACATGCCTTCCAAAAACCATACGGCACACCTTTCCTTCTACGCCCTACTGTGTGCCCGTACAGTAGTTTACGGCCACATATGGCGTGTTTCTGTAAACGGCAGAGTCAGGGCAATAAAGATACAGTCTTGTTTGGCTGTTAACCCTTGCTTTGTTAGTGGAAAAAATTGGTTAAAATGGAAAATTAGGCAATAAAATGAAATTCTCAAATTTCATCCCCATTTGCCAATAACTCTTCTGCAACACCTAAAGGGTTAACAAAGTTTGTAAAATCTGTTTTGAATACCTTGAGGGGTGTAGTTTCTTAGATGGGGTCACTTTTATGGAGTTTCTACTCTAGGGGTGCATCAGGGGGCTTCAAATGGGACATGGTGTCAAAAAACCAGTCCAGCAAAACCTGCCTTCCAAAAACCAAACGGCGCACCTTTCACTCTACGCCCCGCTGTGTGGCCGTACAGTAGTTTACGGCCACATATGGCGTGTTTCTGTAAACGGCAGAGTCAGGGCAATAAAGATACAGTCTTGTTTGGCTGTTAACCCTTGCTTTGTTAGTGGAAAAAATTTGTTAAAATGGAAAATTAGGCAATAAAATGAAATTCTCAAATTTCATCCCCATTTGCCAATAACTCTTGTGCAACACCTAAAAGGTTAACAAAGTTTGTAAAATCAGTTTTGAATACCTTGAGGGGTGTAGTTTATAGAATGGGGTCATTTTTGGGTGGTTTCTATTATGTAAGCCTCGCAAAGTGACTTCAGAGCTGTAGTGGTCCCTAAAAATTGGGTTTTTGTAAATTTCTGAAAAATTTCAAGATTTTCTTCTAAACTTCTAAGCCTTGTAACATCCCCAAAAAATAAAATATCATTCCCAAAATAATTCAAACATGAAGTAGACATATGGGTAATGTAAAGTCATCACAATTTTTAAGGGTATTACTATGTATTACAGAAGTAGAGAAACTGAAACTTAGAAATTTGCTAATTTTTCCCAATTTTTGGTAAATTTGACATTTTTTTATGCAAAAAAAAATATTTTTTTTTAACTTTATTTTACCAGTGTCATGAAGTACAATATGTGACGAAAAAACAATCTCAGAATGGCCTGGATAAGTCAAAGCGTTTTAAAGTTATCATCACTTAAAGTGACACTGGTCAGATTTTCAAAAAATGGCCTGGTCCTAAGGTGTAAAAAGGCTGTGTCCCTAAGGGGTTAAAGTAATGATGGCCACTTGTTTTTCTTTACTTAGCTGCTTTTTTTCTTGCCATAATACAAATTCTAACAGTCTATTCAGTAGGACTATCAGCTGTGTATCCACCTGACTTCTCCACAACGCAACTGATGGTCCCAACCCCATTTATAAGGCAAGAAATCCCACTTATTAAACCTGACAATGCACACCTGTGAAGTGAAAACCATTTCAGGTGACTACCTCTTGAAGCTCATCAAGAGAATGCCAAAGGTGTGCAAAGCTGTAATCAAAGCAAAAGGTGGCTACTTTGAAGAACCTAGAATATGACTTATTTTCAGTTGTTTCACACTTTTTTTGTTATGTATATAATTCTACGTGTTAATTCATAGTTTCGATGCCTTCAGTGTGAATCTACAATTTTCATAGTCATGAAAATAAAGAAAACTCTTTGAATGAGAAGGCGTGTCCAAACTTTTGGTCTGTACTGTATATATGAGTGTACGGTATTTATGTATCTATAGTTATGTATTACCTCTTTGTGTGCAAGTATACCTATGTCTGAGTGCTTTTTTGTGTGTGTATATATTAGTGTACTATATGTGTGTCTAAAGCTACATATATGTGACCTGTGTGACCATCTGAGTGCACTATATGTGTGCATACAAGCGCACTCTATATGTGTATCCACAGCTATGTATGACCCGTGTATGTATACCTATGTATGAGTAATTTTATCTGTGTGCATGTGCACATATAAATATTAATGTCTCTACTTATGTTTCTGTCTATGTATACATGAGAGTTTATTGCTTGTGCATTATGATTGCGTTGCTGTATAATGTAAATGTGTCTTGTTACATATATACTAAACGTAATGTTGTGGAATTTATGGTATTATGTGGCCTGCTTGTTTGCCTATTGTTTATCTATCTGAAAGTTCACCTTACCGCCAGTTCCCCACAGAACTATACCCCCTACACAAAAATATAAAATGGAGGCTATAAACTAGATTCATGTTTGAATGTGGACCTATTACAACATTTTCTGTCCTATTTAAGACAACTTATTATAGGAATAGTTCCACAGTATTTGAGCAAATAAACATGCACATTATCTTACTGAATAATTGATAGCAGCATGTCACCATCTCCTCACTGCTGACTTACGGCTGGTGTTTATGAGAGCAGATATTAGCCGCAATCAATCATTGGTGAGGTGGACGGAAGACCGGGGGAAATCACTCCTCTCATATAATGCATATAATGTTATTTATTTCTGCATCCGATCCACATTTTTTGCACAGTGGAAGCAGACCCATTCATTTAATTGGGGCTGTAAGAAATGCGGACAGCACACTGTGCTCTATCCCCATTTATATGTTTGCATGTCTGTCCCGCAGACAAGAACAGGCACGGGCCCACGAAAAGTCTATATGGACCTGCAGATCTGCAGTACCCCAGACCAGGGGGTATCTGCAATTGTTTTTGCTGTGTTAATATATCATGTTATGTATTGTTATGCATGTACACCAGCAATGAAGAGGTATGGTTGGTAGGGATCAGATTAACCGCCCTGTTCTTCCCCTCTTTGTAGGGTGAGGCTGGTCCTGCTTCCTGCCAGGAGGGGGCGTTCTAGTTTAGACAGTGCTGAGTGAGAATACACAGTCTAGAGCCCCTACTCCAAGGTTCTTAAGGACCAACAACTGAACCCATTCTCTTGTGTCACGACTAATGCAGAGAGACTGCAAGAGAACTGAAAAGCTACAGTGTGATACAGATAGAAGAGTCACCAGCAAGCCAAAGATTTAAAGTCCCTGATGCAGACGAGGGAATAAAATTTGGGCAACCATTACCTAGATAACATCCAGTCCAATCCAAATCCAAGCCTCCTTTAAATTGCCACTTAACCAGCCACCATACCACATCATCTAGGGACAGAAATTGCACATTGTACCAACTGCTGCTGATGTACTACAAGTTATATTTTACATTGAGTAAAGAGAGACTTTTATAATTTTACTTCTGGCCTTTCAAGCCAAACCACCTTTCCACTGCACGACCCCCAGGGAGCAACAGCCTGAGGGAGTACACTGACATAACAACTCGTCAGAGCCACTACCACTCCCATCCTGTACACCGGCTCCTCAGGGCTTGCTGCAGAACCATGATTTGTGAACCTCAAAATGGATATGGTCGTGTTCATGAGGCCTAACTATAGTTCTGCCGTATTCTTCATTAGCTGCTATTAACAAAGCAGATATTTTTTGTGCCGTGTAATGTTATAGCCATCAGGCCTGGCATTATTATATGCTGCCCTTACAAAAGACACTGTATTCTGCTGACAGATTTGCTTTATTCAACATTGCCTTAAATGGTGAAACACAGTTCAGCAACAAGAAAGGTTCTGATCTGCAGACAGCTAAAATTCAGGTTTGGGACTAGATACAAACTGCATGGCATCATGGATACTATATGGGAATACATAGAAAGAAACCACCATGAGTAACTATTACACTGGGCACCAATAAACCTAAGGCCAGCCCTGAAGCTACATCAAGTTTCTACAGTTCATAAGTGTTTTATAGGCTTATTTCAAGCACCTTCAGAATTATTGGAATATATTCTACTACAAACACATTGTATTGTGTGCAAATATAGTGCTGTTTTAGTGAAAGCATTATACTGCAATAACTACATTAAAATAACAGTTTCATTCCACACATTGTGTTACATCAAGATACAGTGCAGTTTTAGTGAACACATTGTTCAGTAATAACTGTATGAATATAGCAGTTGAACTGCATGCATTGTATTATGTCAATATACCGTGCAGTGTTAGTGAACGTGTTGTACTGTAAGTGCATTGAAATAGCAGTTTCATTCCATACACTGTATTGAGTGAAGATACTGTGCAGCTTTAGTGAACACTTTGTTCTGAAATAACTACATTAATATATTAGTTTCATTCCACTCATTATGGTAAGTCAATATACCATGCAGTTTTAGTGAACTTGTACTGTAATAACTGCATAAATATAGCAGTTTAATTCCACATATTATATTGTGTCAAGATACTGTGCAGTTTTAGCGGACAGGTTGTAATTAGTGTTGAGCGCGAATATTCGAAAAGCGAATTTTTTTCGCGAATATAGTGCTATATATTCGTAAAAACGAATATTCGTTCCCCCCCCCCCCCCCCTGCAAAATTACAGTACACATATAATTGATTGTTTCCCAAAGGTCCAAAAGCTCAGATCTTACTCACATTGCCTAGAAAGTGATTGAGGCGCGAATCTTCGTAAGGCGATTTTATTAGCGCAAATGCGAATATCGGCACTTGTCCCAGAACAGAGGCAAAGGGCTTTGCATTCATACATTAGTGAATTGAGTTGCGAATCTTCGTAAGGCGATTTTATTAGCGCACATGCGAATATCTACACTTGTCCCCAGAATGCATGTGCATTCATATAGTATAGCACCATATTCGCGAATACTTCGAACTTCGTAAAATTCGATTTACGAATATTCGTATTTTTTATTTTAGTTTCCACCTTACAGATTACATTGATCTGTACTCTGTCAACTACTGTCATCACACCCCACTGTATCTCGATTGATTCACAAAAGTCCAAAAGCTCGGATCTTACTCACATTGCCTAGAAAGTGATTGAGGCGCGAATCTTTGTAAGGCGATTTTATTAGCGCACAGGCGAATATCGGCACTTGTCCCAGAACAGAGGCAAAGGGCTTTGCATTCATACAGTATGAATGCAAAGCCCTTTGCCTCTGTTCTGGGACAAGTGCCGATATTCGCATTTGCGCTAATAAAATCGCCTTACGAAGATTCGCAACTCAATTCAATCACTAATGTATGATTCATACATTAGTGATTGAATTGAGTTGCGAATCTTCGTAAGGCGATTTTATTAGCGCACATGCGAATATCTACACTTGTCCCCAGAACAGAAAGGCAAAGGCCTGTGCATGTATATAGTATAGCACCATATTCGCGAATACTTCGAACTTCGTAAAATTCGATTTACGAATATTCGTATTTTTTATTTTAGTTTCCACCTTACAGATTACATTGATCTGTACTCTGTCAACTATAGTCATCACCCCCCACTGTATCTCGATTGATTCACAAAAGTCCAAAAGCTCAGATCTTACTCACATTGCCTAGAAAGTGATTGAGGCGCGAATCTTTGTTAGGCGATTTTATTAGCGCACAGGCGAATATCAGCACTTGTCCCAGAACAGAGGCAAAGGGCTTTGCATTCTTACATTAGTGATTGAATTGAGTTGCAAATCTTCGTAAGGCGATTTCATTAGCGCACATGCGAATTTTGCATCTCATAATATGTATTATGCGATGCGAAAATTCGAATTATCGCATATGCGAAATAATAACGAATTCGAATATTCGCGAATATTTTACGAATATTCTTTCGAATATTCGCGAAATTTCGCGAATTCGAATATGGGACATGCCGCTCAACACTAGTTGTAATGCAATAACTGCATTAATATAGAAGTTTCATTCCACGCATTGTATTACCATTGTATATTGTCAGTACCACACACTGGTGTTTCTTCTGTAAGGCACATTTGTGGACAATAACAGGCCGATGTCAGGGTGGGCAGGGTTTGTTTTAATCCATAAAACAGTTCAAAGGTCAGAGCAGATGGCACCGGATGGATCAGTATGGTGGATAGACACAGGTCTGGTCAGGCCCAGAGGTTAAGGATCCAGGAAACCCTGAGAAGTCAGTACACTTACAGAGAAATGAATTAAATGTCTTTACAAGCTCTAGCAAGCTAGAGAGCAAGCAATGTCTATAGAGACCAATTGCTGAGGCATGGAAGGGAGGTCGGCAGCACAGTTATACAGAAGACTTGATTAGTTGATTAGTTAGTAGCTGAGCACAGAATCAGAAAGGGAATTAACTCTTGCAATGCTGCAAAGCCTCTCTAATACACACACACACACACACACACACACAAACACAGGAAAATGCCTTGCAGCCAAGCTGAAGCCTTCAACATAGGACAGAGGAGTTTGGTGGCCAGGAAGAAGCTAGGTAAGTCATGTGGCCCTGTGCCCACCCCAGATACGGGCATGGAGCGCCATCATGACAACAGGAATTCAGGAGGGGGGCAAAGGAGCCCACAATGACATTTCAGTCAGATAAAAGTGGCGAGTAGGGTGAGGGTTATTATAATGATTGTGTGTTGGACAGGACCTGGCAGCTAGATTAGGATCCTGAGGAGGAGGTGACAACTGAGGAGAAGGGTGGTGACCGCTGCAGCAATAAAGAGCAGAGGCAAAGTATGGGCAAAGCCTCCATAAAGACAGGCAGGGCCAGATCTGCTTTTGTTGTAGTTGGCTCTGGAACTGGAGATGACACTAATACTGTGGGCACAGGCTGAAAACATGCCAAACATAGGCTAAGCTCAGTTGCTGCTAGCTTTGTGTGAGTATGTCCCTTATGGTGGTTTTTCTCTACGAGGCCAGCACACAAGACCACTACTATGTGTGCAGCGACCACCTAAAGAGCTGGTGTAGAAGATAGGAGTTATAGTGGCTCTGATAAAGTGTTGTGTCGCGGTGTATTCCCTCAGGTAATCACTCTGGGGATCTGTGCATTGGAAATATAGTACTGAAGAATGAGGACAGAGTTAGGGTACTTTCACACTTGCGTTTTTCGTTTCCGGCATAGAGTTCCGTCACAGGGGCTCTATACCGGAAAAGAACTGATCAGGCATATCCCCATGCATTCTGAATGGAGAGTAATCCATTCAGTTTGCATCAGGATGTCTTCAGTTCAGTCGTTTTGACTGATCAGGCAAAAGAGAAAACCGCAGCATGCTACGGTTTTCTCTCCGGCGAAAAAAACTGAGGACATGCCTGAACGCCGGATCCGGCATTTTTTCCCATAGGAATGTATTAGCGCCGGATACGGCATGTGCAGATCGGTAAAAATGAGAAAAATGTACAAGACGGATCCGTCGGTCCGCATGACAAGCGGAGAGACGGATCCGTCCTTGCAATGCATTTGTGAGACGGATCCTTCTCACAAATGCTTTCAGTCAGCGGCAGATCGGCGGATCCGGCGGCCAGTTCCGACGTCGGAACTGCCCGCCGGATCACACTGCCGCAAGTGTGAAAGTAGCCTAAAATGTACCAAAAGTATATGTATAAATACATACAGTAGCTTTAGGCTACCAGTGCAATTTTTTTCCAGCAAGTTGAATGGCTGCAATTCTACACTTATGTGATATGGGTCTAGTGGTTGCTTTTTGCTGGGTGGCTTGGCTATAGTCCCTTTACCTTAAAGCAAGGTCTATAGATGCTGATGTAGCAGTTTACACTGGTGTCTGGAATCTCAAGGCTTCACTTGAGGACAATTAGAGTAGCTTCTTCTCATGTCTGTACTCTGGACAGCAACTCTGCCTCTTGGCAGGGAGGACATCCTGCCCACTCCTACCGAGAGGGGAGGAACAGAATGGTTAACCCTGTTACTGCCAACCTTTGTCATCCATTCCTGTGGGGAACTACGGCCCAAAGCAAATAATAAAATGCATTATACCCCCAGGTCTGAGTTACTGCATTTACAAGATCTGCATGATGAAAATAAGCCATGGACATTCAAATAGAAACATAGGTACCAGGCTCTATTGCACGACATGAGATGACATGACCAGATCCTGTAGGAAAATAGAACTGGCCAGCATTTTGAATTGGAACAAGTGTGTCCTCCTTTTCCTGGTCTTCTTTGTGGCATCTAAGCCACATCTCAAGCAGTACAGTGTCCTTGTCATCATTAGTGATGAGCAACAGGGGCAATATTCTAATTTGTGATATTTTGCAAATATTTAGGCGAATATTTATCATATATTTGCAAATTCTAGAATTTGCGATTATTTTCTTGATTGTGAAAATCGGCAATGTAATATGGGCGTGTTGTGTGCACAATGCCGGCGTAGGTCACTGTTGCAAAATTTTCCAAGCTGCTAGAAGTTTCCTGAGACTGGAGAAAATGGTTGACACAGCAGAACATTTATAATAGCTTTATATGAAGATAGAGTGCTACAATATATTCGCGATTATGCAAATCAGCAAATAATGATGCGCATATTTTTCACATTTTAGCAGGTCTGACTACATATTACTGATTGGTGCACTATGTATTGTTGTGAACTTGTGACATCACAGAACTATGTATGTAGCATGTATGTATGGACAGCAGAACCTATCAGCTACACTATATCAGGATATAACCTATACTGACTATCTCCCACTAACTATCTTCATTATATATATATATATATATATATATATATATATATATAAGCTAACTAACTAACTAACTAACTAACTAACTAACCAACTACCTAATGTAATTAAACAGTAAAGCACAAAGCACAGCAATGACACTGCTGTCTCTCTCAGAACTCTATAAAACTACAGAAAATGGCTGTTGGGGAGGTTCTTATATAGTTAGGGGTAGCTTTCCTATTGGTTGCTAGGGATGTTTCTAAGCTCAGACAAAAACATTGCAGCCTTCTCATTGGCCCACAAGCAAGAAGCAGGGAGGGATCATGGGTTCAAATGGAAAAAAAAAAAACTAGAATATTCGT
Source organism: Bufo gargarizans (assembly GCF_014858855.1). NCBI lineage: Eukaryota > Metazoa > Chordata > Amphibia > Anura > Bufonidae > Bufo > Bufo gargarizans. The sequence continues at coordinate 318,125,380 of NC_058082.1, forward strand.
GAATACGAATATATAGCACTATATTCTAAATCTTCACAAATTCTCAATGGGGCTGAGTTGCTCCTAGGCCACATGACCGATGAATGTGTCATCACTGACCTAGGTAAAACTGGGAGAAGGCCATAGCACTCACAGGAGCGTCAATGCCTTCTCAAACAGCTGATAGGCAGGGGTTGCGGGTCTTGGACCCCCACCAAACAGATACTGATGACCTATCTTGAGAATTGGTCATCAGTAGTAAAATCTCAACCCTTTAAGGGAGTCTGTCACCTCCATATGGCCATATACAGTGCTTACATGGCTCTGTAGCACACCTATACAGGATTGTAACGGTACCTTTGTTCTTTTCTTTAGACTTGCACCAGCAGGAAAAACAAAGTTTAATTCATACGCAAATGAGCACTCAGTGTGTAGGTGCCTTCTTTTCACTTTACTCCTCCCCAGTCTCTGCCTTTGCCCGCCCTCCAAGTCCGGACCTATCGATAGGTAAAGTGAAAAGGCAGAGCAGACTGGGCTCCTACACACTGAACACCTCCCCTGGGCACTGATCTACTGTTTGTGGCATCCACAGTCGACAGAGCCGGAAGCTGAAGGCTCTGTCTACTGACTTCCATCCACTGGTCCGCCACAAACAGCTGATCTGTGGGGATGTCAGGTGTTGGACCCCCACTGATCTATATTGATGACCTAAGGGAGTTAAGTGGTAACAGTAATTAATTGGGGGCAGGTATCCAGTAGTGTAGTAGCATGCATTTAGGCCTCATTAGTGTGTTTGACACAAATAGGTCTAATCTGTGTCTGTCGAAAGTTTGTTATTTGGGTAAATGGAATTCCATTGACTCAATCTCAACCCTGAATTTTTTTTTTTATATTCAAAGGGTTATGTATGATTATAATCTGTGCTCTGTATTTTTCTGTCTTAAATGTGATCACTAAACAATAAGGTACCTATAATTCGACTTTGTGTAATAGTGAAATTAGGCTCAATGCCTTGCACAGCACAGAATGTTAGCATATCAATTTATGAAGTCGTTTAATATTCATTTAAATTTATTTGCATCCAGCCTCTGTGGTGCCCCAATTTGCATTTAAATTTGACTGTCTAATATAATTCCTTTCCTCATTATTATTATTTGCTCTGGCCCTGGGTAAAAGCTCAACTTCTCGGTGTGTCAACACCAATAGCAAACATAATACAAGCTTGTCGTTGCTTTCAAGCGCCGAGAGAGAATTTTAGCTGTTCTACATCAATAGTTCTTTATTCATTTCTTCTTTTACACATGTGTAAACAGGAGTAGTCAGCAGTTCACAGGAAACAACAAGAAAACCGATTACTTCCAAGTCTTAGTGCCTTCTAATTGATGGCTGGCAGCTCAAAGGGCAAGAACACGTTAGGGACATTTTTGCAAAAATGTCTTTAACTAACTCACTTTGGGGACATAGTTACATGAAAATCTCTTCTTCAATTCCTTACAGGACAGATGGCATATAAACACAGTTACTTTTAAATTGTTCTGTTTATTTAAAGTGACGCTTCGGTTTGGTGCAATTATTATTATAATAGGGGATTGCAGAACTAGGAATATGAGAATAGCTCAGAATAGCCCCCTTTTCAAATTATAGGTACCATTTCCAACAGATTGTACAGATGTGTCCTTTGTCACCATTCCTCTTAACTTAAAATATTCTGATTTACATGTGATGAAGAGTTTTGAAAAAAAAATATAAAAAAAATTATGTTACTCTTCTATACTATATTTGTCTTTGAAAGTATATAGAATATTTATATAATTATTTATATTTATCCCTTTAAGGAGTATTTGGAAATAGCATTTATCAGGTTATAATAATCGCATTGCGAATTCAAGCTAGCGAATGTAAGCTAAGTTCCTAATGGTTGTATTGCTAGAATTGACGAATATAACGAATATAGCACTATATTCTCAATCTTCGTTATATTCTAGCAATACAACCATTAGGAACCCAGCAGCTCCAAGTTGAATTCGCAATGCGATTAATATAACCTGCATTAATAACATTGCGATTACAACTTTCTCAAATCCGACAGTACATTCTAGCATAGAGTCGTTCCCATGGTGATGGGGACTATGCAGGTGACCAGGAAAACAACTGTGTAGAGTGACACAACTTGAAGAAGCCTCATTTTACAAGGGGTGGGGTTGAGTAGCCGATTCTTTACCTATGTTATCATATGAATTTCTATAGCAAAAAACAAAGAGTAAAGTATAGACTTCTTAAATTTAAGAAAAACAAAGATTTTGACAATAAGAAAGACAGCTAGCTTGAAAGTTCATTCTGAACCTGTAGGTGTCATGAGAGACAATTTTGCCTAGTTGTATCAAAGATGTAGCAGTCAAGAAACATGACATAGAATTGAACATGGATATAAGCCTTCAAATAATAATGACAGTTCTATAAACCTAAATCCACATTTTCTATTTTCTTGAATAATTTTTCACATATTATAGAGGGATCCAGTTTATCAGAACAATTATGCAGTATATAAAGGAGATGACTGACAGAAAGATGTATTGATGCTGCTGCATAAACCATGAGAAGCCTATGGATCCAAACAGAAGGCAGAACATTCTAGATCAGTGTTTCTCAATGTTTTCAAGCCAATTAACCCCTAGTGACAATAAGTTCTAACCGAGTACCCCCAAGGAAGCAATCAGTTCTCACTGTGAACAAAATTAAGGCTCTGTTCGCATTGCCATCAGAGGTTCCAAAGCCTCCAATGGCAACTCTATCAGATTTGATGGGTAGAAAAGCGCAACATGCTGTGTGTGTAAGACACCACAATGGGACCCTAACATGCATCATTGTAAGTCACTGTACAGGGCTGTGTGGTGCTGCTATATGATGAATTTGATGAATTTGACACTGTCATGGAATCCTATCTGCTTTGGTGAAAAAATGCATGTATGCCCTGCCCATTAATATAGAACATGCCCCAGCCAACACAAATAGTAGTCCCGTTCAGCCGAACTCAAGATGAATACAGACCACACAGGATTTCCAGGTGAATGTGACTTTTAAGCAAAATTTATATTTTCTCAGAGTTAAAGGGGTTATTCCATGACTAATGTAAAAAAAAGGAAAACCGGGCATCATATAGTACATGACAATACCTTTCTAACAAAGCTAGAACCAAGCCTGTACCTCACATGGATCCATAAATCTCCCCTTTCATTGCTCTGCTAGTTTACAGTTGCAAGTAAAAGTATGTGAACCCTTTGGAATGGATATGGATTTCTGCACAAATTGGTCATAAAATAACTTCTACCAAACGTTTCCTGTAGTTGCAGATCAGACGTGCACAACGGTCAGGAGTAATTCTTGACCATTCCTCTTTACAGAACTTTTTCAGTTCAGCAATATTCTTGGGATGTCTGGTGTGAATCTCTTTCTTGAGGTCATACCACAGCATCTCAATCGGGTTGAGGTCAGCACTCTGACTGGGCCACTCCAGAAGGCGTATTTTCTTCTGTTTAAGCCTTTCTGTTGTTGATTTACTTCTATGCTTTGGGTCGTTGTCCTGTTGCAACACCAATCTTCTGTTGAGCTTCAGCTGGTGGACAGGTGGCCTTAAGTTCTCCTGCAAAATTGTCTCGATAAATTTGGGAATTCATTTTTCCTTCGATGATAGCAATCCGTCCAGGCCCTGATGCAGCAAAGCAGCCACAAACCATGATGCCCCCACCACAATACTTCACAGTTGGGATGAGGTTTTGATGTTGCTGTGCTGTGCCTCTTTTTCTCCACACATAGTGTTGTGTGTTTCTTCCAAACAACTCAACTTTGGTTTCATCCGTCCACAGAATATTTTGCCAATACTGCTGTGGAACATCCAGGCGCTCTTGTGCAAACTGTAAACATGTAGCAATGTTTTTTTTTGGACAGCAGTGGCTTCCTCTGTGGTATCCTCCTATGAAATCCATTCTTGTTTATTGCTTTACGTATTGTAGATTCCCTAACAGGGATGTTAGCATATGCCAGAGACTTTTGTAAGTCTTTAGCTGACACTCTAGCATTCTTTTTCACCTCATTGAGCAGTCTGTGCTGTGCTCTTGCAGTCATATTTACAGGACGGCCACTCCTAGGGAGAGTAGCAGCAGTGCTGAACTTTCTCCATTTATAGACAATTTGTCTTACCGTGGACTGATGAACAGCAAGGCTTTTGGAGATACTTTTATAACCCTTTCCAGCTTTATGCAAGTCAACAATTCTTAATCGTAGGTCTTCTGAGAGCTCTTTTGTGCGAGGCATCATTCACATCAGGCAATGCTTCTTGTGAAAAGTAAACCCAGAACTGGTGTGTTTTTTATAGGGCAGGGCAGCTTTAACCAACACCTCCAATCTCATCTCATTGATTGTACTCCAGTTGGCAGACACCTCACTCCAATTAGCTCTTGGAGATGTCATTAGTCTAGGGGTTCACATACCTTTTTCACCTGCACTGTGAATGTTTACATGGTGTGTTCAATAAAAACATGATAATATTTATTTATTTGTGTGTTATTAGTTTAAGCAGACTGATTTCTATTGTTGTGACTTAGATGAAGATCAGATCACATTTTATGACCAATTTGTGCAGAAATCCATATCATTCCAAAGGGTTCACATACTTTTTCTTGCAACTGTATATCAAGCTGGCAGCTGAAGGGTGTGTCTCAGCTCTCCCTATCACAGATCAAGAGGTTATTTAGGATGAAACTGAGCATTTGCGGCTGTGAGCAGGTCAAATAAATAAGAAAAAGAACGAAGAGCAGGTGGCGCTTTACAGATACATTATATTGAATAACTCAGTAGCTATGCTAACATTTTTAATTGCATGCAGGTAAAAAAGTATTCAGAGCCAGGTGCTGGTTTGAAAACTGTAGAATATTTTTAGTCATAATAAGTTTTTATTTGATTTTCTTCATTAGTGATAGAAACAGTTTTACATACTTGTGTAGAGATACAGATGTACAGACGTATAGAAGTACAGTTAGTGCAAATAGCTGTCAATAGGACATGAGAGTAATACTTTTACATGTATTATAGTTACTTGTACATACAGTAAATATCAGTTACAATGTCACTGATCAAGTATATTAATTAGTTTAAATAAGGAAATAATACAAAAGAAATTTATGAAAATAATGTATAAAATAAAAACAAAAAGTAAAATAAAGTAAAAAAAAACATTTAAGAAAACATTATTAACATTCCTCTGCTATGAGTACGTATTTGTACATCATATTTATTAACATATTTAATAGTTTAAAGGTTTGACCAGTCCTTGACCTCTGTTATGTGCATAGTTTTTATTTTGGATAGTAGAACAACCAAGTCCTCCATTTTCTTTCCATAATACCTCCCTTCCCCCTTATTGTTGCATGTATATGTTCATTTATGTGGTTTTTCGATACTAATTCTGTAACTTCACTTACTTTAGGAATCATGTTTGTTTTCCAATATTTTGCTAACAAGGTGCGGTAAATAATAAAGATATGCATTATGGGTGTTTGGACTGATGGGTCAATCGCTTCCATTCCTATATTTAGTAAGGCTAGTTCCGGAGTAAGCAGAATGTTTTTTACCTGCTATCATGCTGATTAATTCATTTAAGTCCTTTTTAAGTTTTCCCAACTTTGGGCATGTCCAAAAGATATGAAAAATAGTACCACATTGGTTACAATTCCTCCAGCACATATTTGAACACGAGTTGTAAAACTTATGTAGCTTTACTGGTGTGTAATACCACCTAGATATTGTCTTGAAAAATTGTTCTCTGTGGTTAGTGCAAGTAGTGGCTTTTTTGAGCAATATCATTGCTTTGCTCCAATGGTGTGCATTCAAAGGTTTATTCATATCTGATTCCCATTTTTGTTGATAGACAAGTTTATCTTGTGATATATCATTGTTTGCTAGATCATATATTGTTTTGAAATGGTTTGTTGTTTGTTGGCTAGATGATAAAACTAATAGATTTGATAGGTTGTGTGGTAGATATATTTCTGTGTTGGGGTATTTCTCCCAGATTTTTTTTAAAGCAATATAGGTAGTTTTATCTTTGTTTGCTAAGTGATAGCTATTTTGAAGTTCTTCAAATTCTAAGATCTTATTGTCCCTAATTATCTGCTTAAGGGATGAGATTCCCATATCTATCCATGGATCTATGCTTTTTAGTGTTGTAAAATGTTTAAGATGTGTTAGTTTTACATCATGTTTTGTCAAGTTTGGAAGGTTTCTGTTTGTTTTGAGGTGTAGGTTCCATGCTTCTAGTGTTGCTCTAATAGTGGGTATACACGTCCTTGGTAAGTCAGAGAATTTATTGGCATTTACTATAATTTGTGGCCAATCGGAAGTATGGAGGGAGTCTGTTTCTATTTGTGACCATGGTTTCAGTTTATCTTTGTCTTTAAACCAATCTATGGATTGCGCTATAAGGGTGGTATTGTGATATGCTGCTAAGTTTGGAAATGCAATGCCTCCGTTTGGAATCTTTTTGCTAAGGATGTGAGCCGAGATTCTGGGTTTTGAGTTTTTCCATATAAAGGAGGAGGCTTGGGCTTGTAACTTTCTTAGAAGGGAACAGGGTAGCGATATTGGTATCGTCCTAAATTTATAGAGGATTTTTGGCAGGATTAGCATTTTGAAGAGTACCAATCTACCGAACCAGCTCCAGTCTCGGTTAGAAAATGTGTTTATTTCTTTTTGTATTTCGGCAAGCAGTTTAGGATAATTTTCTTTTATTAGTGTTTGTTTATCTGGAGCTACTTCTACTCCTAAAAAGGTTATTGATTTAGGGTTCCAAATAAAGTTGTAGTTTTGTTGTATTTTGGCTATAATATTTTTGTCTAGTCTTATTCCCAATATGTGTGACTTATTTTGGTTTACTTTGTGATATGATATTAACCCGAAATTGTTAAGTTCTTTTTGAACCTCTCTGACAGATTGATTTGGGTTTGTTAATGTTAGGATCATGTCGTCTGCGAACATGCTAATTTTGTATGTTCTGCCGGATATTTTGATGCCTTCAATTTTTTCATTGTTCCTAATGTTTGAAGCTAGGGGTTCTATAGCTAATATAAATAAAATCGGTGATAGGGGACATCCCTGCCGGGTTCCATTACTAATGTAAAAAGCATCTGAGAAAGTTCCATTGCACTGGACCCTAGCTGATGGTCTAGAGTATAGTGAGAAAATAGTCTTAATGAAATTTTCCGGGAATTCAAATTGTCTGAGGACCGTTTTCAAATATTCCCAATGTAGTCTGTCGAACGCCTTCTCTGCGTCCTAGGAGAGGAGCAGAGAAGGCGTTTTCTTCATTTTGGCCCAGCAAGCTAAATCTATAATTCTTCTAGATCCGTCATATGGTTGTCTATACTTAGTAAAGCCCACTTGGTCCATATGTATTAAAGAAGGTATTATGTCCTGTATTCTATATGCTATTAATTTTGCATATAATTTTATGTCTGTGTTTAACAGCGATATAGGCCTGAGATTTCCGGGACACGTGGGCTCTTTCCCTGGTTTGGGAAGTGTGATGATGTTTGCCTCCAGCATTTCTGAGGGAAATTCTCCATCTTCTCTGGCTTTGTTAAAAGCTCTAGCTAAGTGAGGAATCAGGACATCAGTGTATGTTTTGTAATATTCTGATGAGAAACCATCAGGTCCCGGGGATTTACCTGATTTTAATGTCTTGATTGTCGCTGCTATTTCTGCATCCGTAAAGGGCGCATTTAGTGATTCTTTAGTAACTCTAGCTACTTTTGGTAGTTTACAATTATTTAGGTATTGTTTGAGTTGTGCTTGAGTTGGATGGAATAGCGTGGTGTCATCTTTTAAGTTGTACAGGTTTTTATAATATTGAGCAATTTGGTTTGCGATTTCTATTGGGTTAGATATTTTCTCCTTTGTCAAATCATTGATTAAGTGGTTGATTCTAAATTGGGATCTAATTGGCTTTGTGTGGCTGGCCATTAACTTTGAGGGTTTGTTGAAATCTCTGTAGTATTTCGCTACTGCGTTTTTTGTCGTTGTTACATGTTTTTTAACCAAAAGTTCATGTAGTTTGAGTCTGGTAGATGTAAGGGCTTGCAAAGTGACATATGAGTTATTTGATTTGTGCAACTTCTCTAAGGAACTGAGTTTTTTCAGGGTTTCATTGATATCCTTTCGGTGTGTCTTATTAAATCTGGCTGTCTGCTGAATAATAATCCCTCTGGAAAAGGCTTTATGCGTCCTCCATAATAAAATTGGGTCATCCGTTGAGATTTGGTTAAATTCGAAAAATTCCGTTAGTTTGTTTCTAATAATTCCTTGCGTTTCTGGGTTTGAAAGGATGAAAGTGTTGTTTTTCCAAGAAGGAGCATTTTTTTGATGGCCTGACAATTTAATATCAAGGGTGATGGGTGCATGATCTGACCACGTAATGTTGTTTATTTTACATAGTGATATTTCGTTTAGGGTTTGGGATTTTGTAAGGAACATGTCGATCCTTGCGTAACTATTGTGACTTTGCGAGTAATGGGAGTAGTCTCTCTCTGTTGCATTGAAGCATCTCCAAACGTCGTATAGGGCATTATCTGTTAGCCAATTAGTGATGATAGTTCTATTTTTGTTCCTTTTGCCATTCGTGTCTATTTGTGGATCGCAAATTGAGTTAAGATCTCCTCCTATCAGTAGGGTGCCTTTCTGTAATCTGTTTACTTTTTTCATTAGCTTATTTAAAAATCTAATTTGGTTGTTATTTGGGACATATACATTGACTAGCGTGTAAGTGCAGTTGTTTATTTTACATGTAAGAATGATGTATCTACCTACTGGGCTATAAGATTGTTCGATCAGTTGAAATGTAACTGAATCTTTGATTAATATGGCTACGCCCGCTTTTTTTGCACTTGTATTTGAATAGTAAATTTTTGAGTACCCTGGAATCTTGATCTGGGGGTGAGCATCGTTTTTAAAGTGTGTTTCCTGAAGGAAAGCAATATCAGGTCTAAATTTTTGTATGTCGTGTCTTAGGAAGGAGCGTTTATGAGGGCTATTTAATCCTCTAACATTATAACTTAAGATTTGTAGTGTCATCTTGGTCTCTCTTTTATTTGATCAGGCGATCGAGAGATCTGTTTGTGTGGAAAAATGAAAGAGAAGAAAATAAAAATAAATAAAACAAATAATATATTGTCTGGCCTTACCCTATTGAGGTCGGGGTTCCTCACAGTGCAAGAGTTGTTGGCAGATATTGATCCTTAGATGAGTTCTAGCTTAACAGTTGATCAATGTTAGGTATACATATGAGAGCAAGGGAGAAAAATGTACAGTGGTTAAAGATCAGTGTCAAGGACTGGTCAATATATGTTCGAGGATTCAAACAATAACAATTATAACAAACAGTAATTTAACACCGGGTTACCGATGTTATAAACAACTATTATTGATAAAGAATAGTATAAAGACTTAGAGTAGCTATTCGCTACACAATTTGGGGTTAATTGTATAACACAAAACAACCTTCTAACAGTTAGGCTTGGTAAGTGAATGCTCTTTGGCTGTCCTGCCCATATTAGTATTTAGAGTATTGTTGTAAGTTTTATTAGGAGAGTTCCTATTATGGGGATTAGCTCTTCAGCGTGGGTCATCTCGGTGCTGTCTTTCTCTCTTTTGTGCTCCTTTAGAGGAAGGTCCTGTGTCTTCAACTGCTATATCCCATCTTTGCAGTAAATCTAGGCCTTGTTCTACTGTGGATACTATTTTCGTGTTTCCTCCATCTTGGATTAATAGTTTGACCGGGAAGCCCCATCTGTAGGGTATATTATGGTAGCGAAGTGTATTAGTGATGTTCTGAAATTTTCTCCTGCTCTGTATAGTGTATTGAGAGAGGTCTGTGTATACTTGAATACTTTTGAACTCTTCCGGCAAGGATTTTAATTTCCTAAATTCTTGAGTAAACTGCTCTTTAATCTTGAAAAAATGAATTCTTGCTATAGTGTCTCTTGGTATTGACGGGTCCATTCCTCTTGGTTTGGGTAGGCGGTGAGCTCTATCTATTTCCAAATCGTGTTGAGAACAATCTTTGAGCACCACCGCCATCAATCTCTGTAAGTAGGCGGTGAGTTCTGATGGTTGAATATTTTCCGGGATACCTCTGAATTTTAGATTATTTCGTCTATTGCGGTCTTCCAGGTCCGCTAATTTCATTTGTAGTCTCTCGATGTCGTCAGAGTTGCTGTTAGTGGCGTCAGCAATATCGTTATGTGATTTGCAGATTTGTTCCATCTTGGATTCGATATGTGATACTCTTGATTCCACTTTTCCTATTTTAACATTTGTAGCTGTAAGAGCGTTGTTAATTTCTTTGGAGAAGGATTTGTGAAGGAGGAGTATTGTTTCTTTTATGAAGGATTCGGAAGCAGTTTTGTCCGTAGCTGTGATAGAGTTTAAGTCTGCATCAGTATTTGATTCAGTAGTAATGTCTTCTGTAACGGCAGAGGGTTCTTTTTTATTTGCTGAATCTTTCTTTTGATCAGTTCTTGCTTTTTGTTTGGTTGGGCTTGAGGTATCGGATGAGTTATCTGAGCGGTTTCCATCATCTAAATTATCATCTAGGTTGTCTATTATTGAAAATCTGTTGTTGATGGATTTGTTTGACTTTGATTTTGAACCGTTTGCTTTGCTTTTTTGTGAGCTATGCATTCTGTTGACTGTCGTGTGCTCGTATTCGTAAAAATGAGCAGAAGTTGAAGTTCTTGAAGGGGTACTTTGTTGATCAAAATTGCTTATTCCTCTTGTCTGATATGGGTGGCTGTGTTTATATTGGTGCATAGTACAGTACAATTCAAGTTGTTGAAATTGTATAGGAGGTTTTTCGTACCTTCTAAGTTAGTGTTGTAATGTTCTTCGTTACTCTTCCCTGCTGGCTTTAAACGTTGTCTTTTCTAGTGGTTTCAGGGTCCTTGGGGTTAATGATGGACGTTTATTTGTTGTCTTTATTTCCTCCTTCTTGTTTACTTAATTTAGGCAATGCCTATGCTATGCCAATTCTTATGGATTAATTTTTTTATTATTTTTTTTGCTTGTCTGCGCTTGTCTGTGCATTTAACCTTCTTCCCTCTTTTGTCTGAATGCTTAGCATATACCTCCTTAGTTTATTATGCAACTTGAGGTATAGAAGTGAGAGGATTTTCTGGTGAAAGGGGGTCGCTTTTATTTTCTATTGTGCCTGTGGACGGTTAGGCTGCTCTGTCTATGACAGGTTCCTCAAAGCCCAGGTTTAAGCCTGTCGCCAACCTCTTTGTGCTGACCGCAGACCCTTCTCTAAAGGCTCACTAGCAAACCCCCGACGGTTGCCTGTCTGCCAGCTAAATGGTGAGTCCTTGCGGTCCTTTCTACTTTAATGGACCGGCCTTGTCGTGTCCCCACAGCTTCGTTTTGCCCCCTTTTGCTATTACTTATCTACTTAGCTGGTGGGGATTCCTCTCGTCGCTGCACTGTCGATGCCGTCAGGCGCTTCACCGCCGGTGTTTCTGCAGATTGCTTGCGACGTGAGGCTTCTAAGGCTGCTTCCTCCGGCGTCTCCCTCTGCAGCTGTTCGCGCCTTTTTTCTTCTTCCCGCTCGTCTCAGCTTGGTCTCTGTTCCTCCTGTTAGCGTGCTGGTAAGCGTCTCTAAACTTTACCAGAAGGTCCTCCGTCCTCTTCTCTCCCTCCTCATTAACTCCTGCGTCCGTTTTCCTCTATGATCCGCTTTAATTTGTGGTTTTGGGCAGCGATAAGCCGGAGCTCTGCTTTTTAGCTTCCGTGCAGCATGAAAGCCAAGCCACGCCCCCCCAACTGTAGAATATTTTTCATGGGACAACCCCTTTAAGGTAATTTCAATAAGATGCAAACTTGTCAATAGAAAAGCTGCATCTCTCTCATTGAAATGAATGAGAACACAACTAATTGTAGCACATCAAAATTGCAGTCAGTTAAAAATGCGCAAAATGTTAGACTCAATGCTTTTTTTTATCACTTGTCTTATGGTCTAGACTAGCCTAGAATGCCTAGTCTACACATCTGGGTGCAACATCAGCATCCACAATCAATTTGTAGCTGTAAAATCATGCCATATGAACATCTAAACCTGTGTACAAAGACTCAGCTGCCAAAATGTGTGATTGCCATCTACCAGCAAACTCCACAGAAGTCACTTACAACAGTTTTATTGATATCTACAGAGAGAAAAATAAAATGGTGCATTTCAAACCACATAACAGTCACATCATAAGATAACGCCAGACAATACTAGTCATATGAGATGCTATGCGAGATTTCAAATACATATACACTGCTGTACAGAAGTCTCCAATGGGGGATGATTAGGTCTGTAGGACATATGAACCCAGGGCAAGACCTAGTATCAGATCACTAATATGACGCAGAAACAGAACCCAGCACGACCAGCGTGAACCCTGGGGTCTCCACCACTACTCAGCCAAAATTGTTCTCCACCAGTTGGCATCTGAACCTCTCACAACTCATTTGGCACCAGAAGGGAATGAAGTAATGAGTAACTGCATGATGAGTCAACTGCAGCTCAGTCTCAGTGGCAGAGACTATGTGGAACTCAGCATACAGATCAAGTTGTGGCCTGTTGCATCTTCCATCAAAATTGGCTCCCCCACCTCTTTGAATTTGGAACCAGCAGGAGGAGGATGCTCTTAACCGCCATCCTCTCATCCCCGTAACTGTATATCTGCCCAAATGCTTGTGACAGATAATTAAGTGCTGTGGGGCTGAATGCGCAAGTTACATCAACAAAGCAGCTTCCAGGAATGGATCTTCCTGGACAACTATGCAGCCATAAGGTAGATTAAGAACTTATAAGTAGAGTTGAGCGGACACCTGGATGTTCGGGTTCGAGAAGTTCGGCCGAACTTCCCGGAAATGTTAGGGTTCGGGATCCGAACCCGATCCGAACTTCGTCCCGAACCCGAACCCCATTGAAGTCAATGGGGACCCGAACTTTTCGGCACTAAAAAGGCTGTAAAACAGCCCAGGAAAGGGCTAGAGGGCTGCAAAAGGCAGCAACATGTAGGTAAATCCCCTGCAAACAAATGTGGATAGGGAAATTAATTAAAATAAAAATAAAATAAATAAAAATTAACCAATATCAATTGGAGAGAGGTCCCATAGCAGAGAATCTGGCTTCACGTCAGCCACCACTGCAACAGTCCATTGTCAGATATTCAGGCCCCGGCACCCAGGCAGAGGAGAGAGGACCCGTAACAGAGAATCTGTCTTCATGTCAGCAGAGAATCAGTCTGCATGTCATAGCAGAGAATCAGGCTTCACGTCAGCCACCACTGCAACAGTCCATTGTCAGATATTAAGGCCCAGCACCCAGGCAGAGGAGAGAGGTCCCGTAACAGAGAATCTGGCTTCATGTCAGCAGAGAATCAGTCTGCATGTCATAGCAGAGAATCAGGCTTCACGTCAGCCACCAGGGCAACAGTCCATTGTCATATATTTAGGCCCAGCACCCAGGCAGAGGAGAGAGGTCCCGTAACAGAGGATCTGGCTTCATGTCAGCAGAGAATCAGTCTGCATGTCATAGCAGAGAATCAGGCTTCACGTCAGCCACCACTGCAACAGTCCATTGGCATATATTTAGGCCCAGCACACAGGCAGAGGAGAGAGGTCCCGTAACAGAGAATCTGTCTTCATGTCAGCAGAGAATCAGTCTTCATGTCATAGCAGAGAATCAGGCTAAACGTCAGCCACCACTGCAACAGTCCATTGTCAGATATTAAGGCCCAGCACCCAGGCAGAGGAGAGAGGTCCCGTAACAGAGAATCTAGCTTCATGTCAGCAGAGAATCAGTCTGCATGTCATAGCAGAGAATCAGGCTTCACGTCAGCCACCAGTGCAACAGTCCATTGTCATATATTTAGGCCCAGCACCCAGGCAGAGGAGAGAGGTCCCGTAACAGAGGATCTGGCTTCATGTCAGCAGAGAATCAGTCTGCATGTCATAGCAGAGAATCAGGCTTCACGTCAGCCACCACTGCAACAGTCCATTGGCATATATTTAGGCCCAGCACACAGGCAGAGGAGAGAGGTCCCGTAACAGAGAATCTGTCTTCATGTCAGCAGAGAATTAGTCTCCATCTCATAGCAGAGAATCAGGCTTCACGTGAGCCACCAGTGCAACAGTCAATTGTCAGATATTTAGGCCCAGCACCCAGGCAGAGGAGAGAGGTCCCGTAACAGAGGATCTGGCTTCATGTCAGCAGAGAATTAGTCTGCATGTCATAGCAGAGAATCAGGCTTCACGTCAGCCACCACTGCAACAGTCCATTGGCATATATTTAGGCCCAGCACGCAGGCAGAGGAGAGAGGTCCCGTAACAGAGAATCTGTCTTCATGTCAGCAGAGAATTAGTCTGCATGTCATAGCAGAGAATCAGGCTTCACGTCAGCCACCAGTGCAACAGTCCATTGTCAGATATTTAGGCCCAGCACCCAGGCAGAGGAGAGAGGTCCCGTAACAGAGGATCTGGCTTCATGTCAGCAGAGAATCAGTCTGCATGTCATAGCAGAGAATCAGGCTTCACGTCAGCCACCAGTGCAACAGTCCATTGTCAGATATTTAGGCCCAGCACCCAGGCAGAGGAGAGAGGTACCGTAACAGAGGATCTGGCTTCATGTCAGCAGAGAATCAGTCTGCATGTCATAGCAGAGAATCAGGCTTCACGTCAGCCACCAGTGCAACAGTCCATTGTCATATATTTAGGCCCAGCACCCAGGCAGAGGAGAGAGGTCCCGTAACAGAGGATCTGGCTTCATGTCAGCAGAGAATCAGTCTGCATGTCATAGCAGAGAATCAGGCTTCACGTCAGCCACCAGTGCAACAGTCCATTGTCATATATTTAGGCCCAGCACCCAAGCAGAGGAGAGAGGTCCCGTAACAGAGGATCTGGCTTCATGTCAGCAGAGAATCAGTCTGCATGTCATAGCAGAGAATCAGGCTTCACGTCAGCCACCAGTGCAACAGTCAATTGTCATATATTTAGGCCCAGCACCCAGGCAGAGGAGAGAGGTCCCTGTAACAGAGGATCTGGCATCATGTCAGCAGAGAATCAGTCTGCATGTCATAGCAGAGAATCAGGCTTCACGTCAACCACCAGTGCAACAGTCCATTGTCATATATTTAGGCCCAGCACCCAGGCAGAGGAGAGAGGTCCCATAACAGAGGATCTGGCTTCATGTCAGCAGAGAATCAGTCTGCATGTCATAGCAGAGAATCAGGCTTCACGTCAGCCACCACTGCAACAGTCCATTGTCAGATATTTAGGCCCAGCACCCAGGCAGAGGAGAGAGGTCCCGTAACAGAGGATCTGGCTTCATGTCAGCAGAGAATCAGTCTGCTTGTCATAGCAGAGAATCAGGCTTCACGTCAGCCACCAGTGCAACAGTCCATTGTCTTATATTTAGGCCCAGCACCCAGGCAGAGGAGAGAGGTCCCGTAACAGAGGATCTGGCTTCATGTCAGCAGAGAATCAGTCTGCATGTCATAGCAGAGAATCAGGCTTCACGTGGGCCACCAGTGCAACAGTCCATTGTCATATATTTAGGCCCAGCACCCAGGCAGAGGAGAGAGGTCCCGTCACAGAGGATCTGGCTTCATGTCAGCAGAGAATTAGTCTGCATGTCATAGCAGAGAATCAGGCTTCACGTCACCTAACATTGGAACAGTCCATTGGCATATATTTAGGCCCCGGCACCCTGACAGAGGAGAGGTTCATTCAACTTTGGGTAGCCTCGCAATATAATGGTAAAATGAAAATAAAAATAGGATTGAATGAGGAAGTGCCCTGGAGTACAATAATATATGGTTAAGGGGAGGTAGTTAATGTCTAATCTGGACAAGGGACGGACAGATCCTGTGGGATCCATGCCTGGTTCATTTTTATGAACGTCAGCTTGTCCACATTGGCTGTAGACAGGCGGCTGCGTTTGTCTGTAATGACGCCCCCTGCCGTGCTGAATACACGTTCAGACAAAACGCTGGCCGCCGGGCAGGCCAGCACCTCCGAGGCATAAAAGGCTAGCTCTGGCCACGTGGACAATTTAGAGACCCAGAAGTTGAATGGGGCCGAACCATCAGTCAGTACGTGGAGGGGTGTGCACACGTACTGTTCCACCATGTTAGTGAAATGTTGCCTCCTGCTAACACGTTGTGTATCAGGTGGTGGTGCAGTTAGCTGTGGCGTGTTGACAAAACTTTTTCACATCTCTGCCATGCTAACCCTGCCCTCAGAGGAGCTGGCCGTGACACAGCTGCGTTGGCGACCTCTTGCTCCTCCTCTGCCTTGGGCTTCCACTTGTTCCCCTGTGACATTTGGGAATGCTCTCAGTAGCGCGTCTACCAACGTGCGCTTGTACTCGCGCATCTTCCTATCACGCTCCAGTGCAGGAAGTAAGGTGGGCACATTGTCTTTGTACCGTGGATCCAGCAGGGTGGCAACCCAGTAGTCCGCACACGTTAAAATGTGGGCAACTCTGCTGTCGTTGCGCAGGCACTGCAGCATGTAGTCGCTCATGTGTGCCAGGCTGCCCAGGGGTAAGGACAAGCTGTCCTCTGTGGGAGGCGTATCGTCATCGTCCTGCCTTTCCCCCCAGCCACGCACCAGTGATGGGCCCGAGCTGCGTTGGGTGCCACCCCGCTGTGACCATGCTTCATCCTCATCCTCCTCCACCTCCTCCTCATCCTCGTCCTCCTCGTCCTCTAGTAGTGGGCCCTGGCTGGCCACATTTGTACCTGGCCTCTGCTGTTGCAAAAAACCTCCCTCTGAGTCACTTCGAAGAGACTGGCCTGAAAGTGCTAAAAATGACCCCTCTTCCTCCTCCTCCTCCTCCTCCTCCTGGGCCACCTCATCTTCCATCATCGCCCTAAGTGTTTTCTCAAGGAGACATAGAAGTGGTATTGTAACGCTGATAACGGCGTCATCGCCACTGGCCATGTTGGTGGAGTACTCGAAACAGCGCAACAGGGCACACAGGTCTCGCATGGAGGCCCAGTCATTGGTGGTGAAGTGGTGCTGTTCCGCAGTGCGACTGACCCGTGCGTGCTGCAGCTGAAACTCCACTATGGCCTGCTGCTGCTCGCACAGTCTGTCCAGCATGTGCAAGGTGGAGTTCCACCTGGTGGGCACGTCGCATATGAGGTGGTGAGCGGGAAGGCCGAAGTTACGCTGTAGCGCAGACAGGCGAGCAGCGGCAGGATGTGAACGCCGGAAGCGCGAACAGACGGCCCGCACTTTATGCAGCAGCTCTGACATGTCGGGGTAGTTGTGAATGAACTTATGCACCACCAAATTCAGCACATGCGCCAGGCAAGGGATGTACGTCAAACCGGCTAGTCCCAGAGCTGCAACGAGGTTTCGCCCATTATCGCACACCACCAGGCCGGGCTTGAGGCTCACCGGCAGCAACCACTCGTCGGTCTGTTGTTCTATACCACGCCACAACTCCTGTGCGGTTTGGGGCCTGTCCCCCAAACATATGAGTTTCAGAATGGCCTGCTGACGTTTACCCCGGGCTGTGCTGAAGTTGGTGGTGAAGGTGTGTGGCTGACTGGATGAGCAGGTGGAAGAAGAGGAGGAGGAAGCCGAGAAGGAGGAGGTGGCAACAGGAGGCAAAGAATGTTGCCCTGCGATCCTTGGCGGCGGAAGGACGTGCGCCAAACAGCTCTCCGCCTGGGGCCCAGCTGCCACTACATTTACCCAGTGTGCAGTTAGGGAGATATAGCGTCCCTGGCCGTGCTTACTGGTCCACGTATCTGTGGTTAGGTGGACCTTGCTACAGATGGCGTTGCGCAGTGCACACTTGATTTTATCGGATACTTGGTTGAGCAGGGAAGGCACGGCTCTCTTGGAGAAGTAGTGGCGGCTGGGAACAACATACTGTGGGACAGCAAGCGACATGAGCTGTTTGAAGCTGTCTGTGTCCACCAGCCTAAATGACAGCATTTCATAGGCCAGTAGTTTAGAAATGCTGGCATTAAGGGCCAGGGATCGAGGGTGGCTAGGTGGGAATTTACGCTTTCTCTCAAATGTTTGTGAGATGGAGAGCTGAACGCTGCCGTGTGACATGGTTGAGATGCTTGGTGACGGAGGTGGTGGTGGTGTTGGTGGTACATCCCCTGTTTGCTGGGCAGCAGGTGCCAACGTTCCTCCAGAGGCGGAGGAAGAGGCCGAGGCGGCAGCAGCAGAAGAGGCCGAGGCGGCAGCAGCAAAAGAGGCCGAGGCGGCAGCAGCAAAAGAGGCCGAGGTGGCAGCAGCAGAAGAGGTAGCAGGGGGAGCCTGAGTGACTTTCTTGTTTTTAAGGTGTTTACTCTACTGCAGTTCATGCTTTGCATGCAGGTGCCTGGTCATGCAGGTTGTGCTAAGGTTCAGAACGTTAATGCCTCGCTTCAGGCTCTGATGGCACAGCGTGCAAACCACTCGGGTCTTGTCGTCAGCACATTGTTTGAAGAAGTGCCATGCCAGGGAACTCCTTGAAGCTGCCTTTGGGGTGCTCGGTCTCAGATGGCGGCGGTCAGTAGCAGGCGGAGCCTCTTGGCGGCGGGTGTTCTGCTTTGCCCACTGCTCCCTCTTTTGCTACGCTGTTGGCTCGGTCTCACCACTGCCTCTTCCTCCGAACTGTGAATGTCAGTGGCACGACCTTCATTCCATGTGGGGTGTAGGACCTCATCGTCCCCTGCATCGTCTTCCACCCAGTCTTCCTCCCTGACCTCCTGTTCAGTCTGCACACTGCAGAAAGACGCAGCAGTTGGCACCTGTGTTTCGTCATCATCAGAGATTTGCTGAGGTGGTATTCCCATGTCCTCATCATCAGGAAACATAAGTGGTTGTGCGTCAGTGCATTCTATGTCTTCCACCGCTGGGGAAGGGCTAGGTGGATGCCCTTGGGAAACCCTGCCAGCAGAGTCTTCAAACAGCATAAGAGACTGCTGCATAACTTGAGGCTCAGAAAGTTTCCCTGATATGCATGGGGGTGATGTGACAGACTGATGGGGTTGGTTTTCAGGCGCCATCTGTGCGCTTTCTGCAGAAGACTGGGTGGGAGATAATGTGAACGTGCTGGATCCACTTTTGGCAACCCAATTGACTAATGCCTGTACCTGCTCAGGCCTTACCATCCTTAGAACGGCATTGGGCCCCACCATATATCGGTGTAAATTCTGGCGGCTACTGGGACCTGAGGTAGTTGGTACACTAGGACGTGTGGATGTGGCAGAACGGCCACGTCCTCTCCCAGCACCAGAGGGTCCACTAACACCACCACGACCATGTCCACGTCCGCGTCCCTTACTAGATGTTTTCCTCATTGTTATGGTTCACCACAACAACAAAAATATTATTTGGCCCAATGTATTGTATTCAAATTCAGCTGAATATAAATTTGAGGCCTAGTATTTAGGCGCTGGGTGACAGGTATAGGTTTACTGACAGAATTAGACTTGGAAATGCACAGTAGCGGGTGTGTGAAGTTATTCAGAATGACCCTATGTGCACCTTGAATATTATATACCCTTTTAGGGATAGATTTCAAATAGCTCTGATACAGCAGAAACCACTAAATTATGAAATTGCTAAATTGGGAATTGTATTTCAACCCAGAACAAAAACTGTGCTTGGATGGACACTAAATAACTTGCCCAGCCACAACAGTACAGCAGTAACGACAGATTTAGCAGGATATAAATTTGAGGCCTAGTATTTAGGCGCTGGGTGACAGGTATACGTTTACTGACAGAATTAGACTTGGAAATGCACAGTAGCGGGTGTGTGAAGTTATTCAGAATGACCCTATGTGCACCTTGAATATTATATACCCTTTTAGGGATAGATTTCAAATAGCTCTGATACAGCAGAAACCACTAAATTATGAAATTGATAAATTGGGAATTGTATTTCAACCCAGAACAAAAACTGTGCTTTGACGGACACTAAATAACTTCCCCAGCCACAACAGTACAGCAGTAACGACAGATTTAGCAGGATATAAATTTGAGGCCTAGTATTTAGGCGCTGGGTGACAGGTATACGTTTACTGACAGAATTAGACTTGGAAATGCACTGTAGCGTGTGTGTGAAGTTATTCAGAATGACCCTATGTGCACCTTGAATATTATATACCCATTTACGGATAGATTTCAAATAGCTCTGATACAGCAGAAACCTCTAAATTATGAAATTGCTAAATTGGGAATTGTATTTCAACCCAGAACAAAAACTGTGCTTTGACGGACACTAAATAACTTCCCCAGCCACAACAGTACAGCAGTAACGACAGATTTAGCAGGATATAAATTTGAGGCCTAGTATTTAGGCGCTGGGTGACAGGTATAGGTTTACTGACAGAATTAGACTGGGATATGCACAGTAGCGTGTGTGTGAAGTTATTCAGAATGACCCTATGTGCACCTTGAATATTATATACCCTTTTAGGGATAGATTTCAAATAGCTCTAATACAGCAGAAACCACTAAATTAGGAAATTGCTAAATTGGGAATTGCATTTAAAACCCAGAACAAAAACTGTGCTTTGACGGACACTAAATAACTTGCCCAGCCACAACAGTACAGCAGTAACGACAGATTTAGCTGGATATAAATTTGAGGCCTAGTATTTAGGCGCTGGGTGCCAGGTATAGGTTTACTGACAGAATTAGACTTGGAAATGCACTGTAGCGTGTGTGTGAAGTTATTCAGAATGACCCTATGTGCACCTTGAATATTATATACCCTTTTACGGATAGATTTCAAATAGCTCTGATACAGCAGAAACCACTAAATTATGAAATTGCTAAATTGGGAATTGTATTTCAACCCAGAACAAAAACTGTGCTTTGACGGACACTAAATAACTTCCCCAGCCACAACAGTACAGCAGTAACGACAGATTTAGCAGGATATAAATTTGAGGCCTAGTATTTAGGCGCTGGGTGACAGGTATACGTTTACTGACAGAATTAGACTTGGAAATGCACTGTAGCGTGTGTGTGAAGTTATTCAGAATGACCCTATGTGCACCTTGAATATTATATACCCTTTTACGGATAGATTTCAAATAGCTCTGATACAGCAGAAACCACTAAATTATGAAATTGCTAAATTGGGAATTGTATTTCAACCCAGAACAAAAACTGTGCTTTGACGGACACTAAATAACTTCCCCAGCCACAACAGTACAGCAGTAACGACAGATTTAGCAGGATATAAATTTGAGGCCTAGTATTTAGGCGCTGGGTGACAGGTATAGGTTTACTGACAGAATTAGACTGGGATATGCACAGTAGCGTGTGTGTGAAGTTATTCAGAATGACCCTATGTGCACCTTGAATATTATATACCCTTTTAGGGATAGATTTCAAATAGCTCTGATACAGCAGAAACCACTAAATTATGAAATTGATAAATTGGGAATTGTATTTCAACACAGAACAAAACTGTGCTTTGACGGATACTAAATAACTTGCCCAGCCACAACAGTACAGCAGTAACGACAGATTTAGCTGGATATAAATTTGAGGCCTAGTATTTAGGCGCTGGGTGACAGGTATAGGTTTACTGACAGAATTAGACTTGGAAATGCACAGTAGCGTGTGTGTGAAGTTATTCAGAATGACCCTATGTGCACCTTGAATATTATATACCCTTTTACGGATAGATTTCAAATAGCTCTGATATAGCAGAAACCACTAAATTAGGAAATTGCTAAATTGGGAATTGTATTTCAACCCAGAACAAAAACTGTGCTTTGACGGACACTAAATAACTTCCCCAGCCACAACAGTACAGCAGTAACGACAGATTTAGCAGGATATAAATTTGAGGCCTAGTATTTAGGCGCTGGGTGACAGGTATAGGTTTACTGACAGAATTAGACTGGGATATGCACAGTAGCGTGTGTGTGAAGTTATTCAGAATGACCCTATGTGCACCTTGAATATTATATACCCTTTTAGGGATAGATTTCAAATAGCTCTGATACAGCAGAAACCACTAAATTAGGAAATTGCTAAATTGGGAATTGTATTTAAAACCCAGAACAAAAACTGTGCTTTGACGGACACTAAATAACTTGCCCAGCCACAACAGTACAGCAGTAACGACAGATTTAGCAGGATATAAATTTGAGGCCTACTATTTAGGCGCTGGGTGACAGGTATACGTTTACTGACAGAATTAGACTTGGAAATGCACTGTAGCGTGTGTGTGAAGTTATTCAGAATGACCCTATGTGCACCTTGAATATTATATACCCTTTTACGGATAGATTTCAAATAGCTCTGATACAGCAGAAACCACTAAATTATGAAATTGCTAAATTGGGAATTGTATTTCAACCCAGAACAAAAACTGTGCTTTGACGGACGCTAAATAACTTGCCCAGCTACAGCAGTAACGACAGATTTAGCTGGATATAAATTTGAGGCCTAGTATTTAGGCGCTGGGTGACAGGTATAGGTTTACTGACAGAATTAGACTGGGATATGCACAGTAGCGTGTGTGTGAAGTTATTCAGAATGACCCTATGTGCACCTTGAATATTATATACCCTTTTAGGGATAGATTTCAAATAGCTCTGATACAGCAGAAACCACTAAATTAGGAAATTGCTAAATTGGGAATTGTATTTAAAACCCAGAACAAAAACTGTGCTTTGACGGACACTAAATAACTTGCCCAGCCACAACAGTACAGCAGTAACGACAGATTTAGCAGGATATAAATTTGAGGCCTAGTATTTAGGCGCTGGGTGCCAGGTATAGGTTTACTGACAGAATTAGACTTGGAAATGCACTGTAGCGTGTGTGTGAAGTTATTCAGAATGACCCTATGTGCACCTTGAATATTATATACCCTTTTACGGATAGATTTCAAATAGCTCTGATACAGTAGAAACCACTAAATTATGAAATTGCTAAATTGGGAATTGTATTTCAACCCAGAACAAAAACTGTGCTTTGACGGACACTAAATAACTTCCCCAGCCACAACAGTACAGCAGTAACGACAGATTTAGCAGGATATAAATTTGAGGCCTAGTATTTAGGCGCTGGGTGACAGGTATATGTTTACTGACAGAATTAGACTTGGAAATGCACTGTAGCGTGTGTGTGAAGTTATTCAGAATGACCCTATGTGCACCTTGAATATTATATACCCTTTTAGGGATAGATTTCAAATAGCTCTGATACAGCAGAAACCACTAAATTATGAAATTGCTAAATTGGGAATTGTATTTCAACCCAGAACAAAAACTGTGCTTTGACGGACACTAAATAACTTCCCCAGCCACAACAGTACAGCAGTAACGACAGATTTAGCAGGATATAAATTTGAGGCCTAGTATTTAGGCGCTGGGTGACAGGTATAGGTTTACTGACAGAATTAGACTGGGATATGCACAGTAGCGTGTGTGTGAAGTTATTCAGAATGACCCTATGTGCACCTTGAATATTATATACCCTTTTAGGGATAGATTTCAAATAGCTCTGATACAGCAGAAACCACTAAATTAGGAAATTGCTAAATTGGGAATTGTATTTCAACCCAGAACAAAAACTGTGCTTTGACGGACACTAAATAACTTCCCCAGCCACAACAGTACAGCAGTAACGACATATTTAGCACGATATAAATTTGAGGCCTAGTATTTAGGCGCTGGGTGACAGGTATAGGTTTACTGACAGAATTAGACTTGGAAATGCACAGTAGCGGGTGTGTGAAGTTATTCTGAATGACCCTATGTGCACCTTGAATATGATATACCCTTTTAGGGATAGATTTCAAATAGCTCTGATACAGCAGAAACCACTAAATTATGAAATTGCTAAATTGGGAATTGTATTTCAACCCAGAACAAAAACTGTGCTTTGACGGACGCTAAATAACTTGCCCAGCTACAGCAGTAACGACAGATTTAGCTGGATATAAATTTGAGGCCTAGTATTTAGGCGCTGGGTGACAGGTATACGTTTACTGACAGAATTAGACTGGGATATGGCCAAAAAATAACCACACTATTGATGGTTAAATGCACTTGGTGTGACAGCTTGACCAACCACACTACTGAGGGTTAAATGCACTTGGTGACAGGCGCAGCTTGCCCCTGATGTAGTATATGGCCAAAAAATAAACAGACTATTGCTGGTTAAATGCACTTGGTGTGGCAGCTTCACCCTGATGTAGGCTTTAGCCAAAAAACAACCACACCATTGAGGGTTAAATGCACTTGGTGACAGGCGCAGCTTGCCCCTGATGTAGTATATGGCCAAAAAATAAACAGACTATTGCTGGTTAAATGCACTTGGTGTGACAGCTTCATCCTGATGTAGGCTTTAGCCAAAAAACAACCACACCATTGAGGGTTAAATGCACATGGTGACAGGCGCAGCTTGCCCCTGATGTAGTATATGGCCAAAAAATAACCAGACTATTGCTGGTTAAATGCACTTGGTGTGACAGCTTCACCCTGATGTAGGCTTTAGCCAAAAAACAACCACACCATTGAGGGTTAAATGCACTTGGTCGCAGCTTGTGCTGTTGCACCACAAGACACAAAATGGCCGCCGATCACCCCAGAAAAAAGTGACTGACAAACGGTCTGGGCAGCCTAAAAACAGTGAGCAATTGAGTATCAGCAGCTCAATGATCCACAGCTGCAGATCGATGAATTAATCAAGTCCTTTGGAGGAGTTAATCTGCCTAATCTCGCCCTACTGTCGCAGCCGCAACCTCTCCCTATGCTGATCAGAGCAGAGTGACGGGCGGCGCTATGTGACTCCAGCTTAAATAGAGGCTGGGTCACATGGTGCTCTGGCCAATCACAGCCATGCCAATAGTAGGCATGGCTGTGATGGCCTCTTGGGGCAAGCAGTATGACGCTTGTTGATTGGCTGCTTTGCAGCCTTTCAAAAAGCGCCAAGAAAGCGACGAACACCGAACCCGAACCCAGACTTTTACGAAAATGTCCAGGTTCGGGTCCGTGTCACGGACACCCCAAAATTCGGTACGAACCCGAACTATACGATTCGGGTTCGCCCATCCCTACTTATAAGTATCATACAGCATCTCAACCAGCCTATGCATCAATATAAAAAAAAAATAGGCAGCTTACATAACAAAATACCCAGGTTATTATTACAGATTTATTGGGTGTCTGAGATGACTTCTAGGCACAGAGGTAGGCAATGTCCTCTTTCCCCAGGAACCCACTGTAGCTGCAGGGGCCCCATCATGAATCATCTTGCAGCATCCTGCTTCTGCCTGCTGCTGTGTGAGCATGTGTTCTTGGCTCACATAGTTGGGCTCTAGGCACCCTAGTCTGACACTGCATGGCTAATCCTCTGTCAGCTGCCACTATCCCCTCTACAGTTGCTGACACAACTCCTACCCCCAGGGATACTGGTTGCCAAAATCAAGTCCACAATATTGAGTCTGTATTGTGATGCATTTCTGGAGGGTGCTCAACTGGTAAAATAAGAAAAATATATAGTGCTATGGCGCTCCTCTCCCTCAGTACATGTGCAGTACCCCAGGATAGGGCCACTGCAAAGGGTAAATTATTGGAATATTATATTGTTACATGAAATGTTGTTATTTATTATATTTGTACACTCAATAGTACTGTTGGGACAAGCAAGAGTTAATGACCTTGGCTCATCTCCTTATCTTGCTAGTAGATGGACCCGAGTTGTGCCACCTGGATAGTCAGTATGTAGTTAGAGTGTATCTGTGCAACAGTTAGTACCTACTTATTGCTTTTTCCTTTAGAGCAAGGCCCAAGCTCAGAGACCCTTCATCTCTGAGACATCTACAGCCAAGGAAGCACCTTTACCACCCAGAAAAAGGAAATCAGAAGGTCCGCAAGGTACTGTGCACGTTTATGCTGTGAAAGGGAACGTTGCTAACGCACCCTTCCATATTTTGAGATGGTTTGGCCAACCATATCTTAACTCTTACCACTCAGCCTGGGAATTGCAGAAACATTTACAAAGAACCTCACTACATAAGTAAAGTTCTGCAGAGAGACTATAGAGAGACAGAAATAAGGAGTACTACAACCTCCATCATTGTTGCTGTCCATACATTGCTATTGGGAAGAATTGCACTGTGATCTGTGTCTGTTGGAACTTCATCTTGTAAGGTGGACTACTAATACTCCTACTAATACTTTAGTAAAGAGAGACTTATTTATTGATTAGTGATGAGCGGCAGGGGCAATATTCGAATTTGCGATATTTCGCGAATATTCGCCATATATTCGCGAATCCGTGAATTTGCGAATTCGTAATCTCAAGGCATTATTGTCTTGATTGCGAAAATTCGCATACAAATTTGCATGAACAGGTATTTAAAAAAAAAATCTAATATTCGCAATTACGAATATATTTAGCAATATTCTAAATATTCGCGAATTCTCGAAGTGCCGATATTCGCAATTAAAATTCGCAATTCGAATATTCGTGATCAACACTATTATTGATATCAACTAGCCTGGTTACAGACTTCATCCTCAGCTGGCCACTGCTTCCAAACTCCTGCCATGCACCATGCCAAAACACTCAATATCAAGGGCACCCCAATCACCAGCAGACAGGAGCCCAGAACCAAAGTGTGCCCCAAGGGAAGAAATGGTGCACCCTCCGGTCACTGCACTCTCTGGCGAAGGGGGGGGGGGCTGAGAGGCCTGTCTCATTTACTATTTACTGTTTTAGGCATAGAAAAAGGTCTAAATGTAAGACAGCTCAGAAGCTGTCTTACATTTAGAAGTGGAAGTGAATAAACAGAAGTTATGTAGAGGCAGACACCTCTTCATAACTCCCGTAGATCAACCGCCAGCTATAGGGACAGCCAGAGAGGGAGAATTGCCACTGTGAGTATTAATACTACCCAAAACCACTCCCGTCCTCCACTCCCTTTTCTCGGAATCGCTGTACATGCAATATTTTAGTCTCTACAACATGGATTTTTTTTCTCAGCCTAATATTGAGGCCTGTACCCCGTGGGTTACAAGTAGAGTTGAGCGAACACCTGGATGTTCGGGTTCGAGAAGTTCGGCCGAACATCCCGGAAATGTTCGGGTTCGGGATCCGAACCCGATCCGAACTTCGTCCCGAACCCGAACCCCATTGAAGTCAATGGGGACCCGAACTTTTCGGCACTAAAACGGCTGTAAAACAGCCCAGGAAAGGGCTAGAGGGCTGCAAAAGGCAGCAACATGTAGGTAAATCCCCTGCAAACAAATGTGTATAGGGAAATTAATTAAAATAAAAATTAAATAAATAAAAATTAACCAAAATCAATTGGAGAGAGGTTCCATAGCAGAGAATCTGGCTTCCCGTCACCCACCACTGGAACAGTCCATTCTCAGATATTTAGGCCCCGGCACCCAGGCAGAGGAGAGAGGTCCCGTAACAGACAATCTGGCTTCATGTCAGCAGAGAATCAGTCTTCATGTCATAGCAGAGAATCAGGCTTCACGTCATCCACCACTGTAAGAGTCCATTTTCATAAATTTAGGCCCAGCACCCAGGCAGAGGAGAGAGGTCCCGTAACAGACAATCTGGCTTCATGTCAGCAGAGAATCAGTCTTCATATCATAGCAGAGAATCAGGCTTCACGTCACCCACCACTGTAACAGTCCATTTTCATAAATTTAGGCCCAGCACCCAGGCAGAGGAGAGAGGTCCCGTAACAGACAATCTGGCTTCATGTCAGGAGAGAATCAGTCTTCATGTCATAGCAGAGAATCAGGCTTCACGTCACCCACCACTGCAACAGTCCATTTTCATAAATTTAGGCCCAGCACCCAGGCAGAGGAGAGAGGTCCCGTAACAGACAATCTGGCTTCATGTCAGCAGAGAATTAGTCTGCATGTCATAGCAGAGAATCAGGCTTCACGTCAGCCACCAATGCAACAGTCCATTGTCAGATATTTAGGCCCAGCACCCAGGCAGAGGAGAGAGGTCCCGTAACAGAGGATCTGGCTTCATGTCACCAGAGAATCAGTCTGCATGTCATAGCAGAGAATCAGGCTTCACGTCACCCACCACTGCAACAGTCCATTTTCATAAATTTAGGCCCAGCACCCAGGCAGAGGAGAGAGGTCCCGTAACAGAGGATCTGGCTTCATGTCACCAGAGAATCAGTCTGCATGTCATAGCAGAGAATCAGGCTTCACGTCAGCCACCACTGCAACAATCCATTGGCATATATTTAGGCCTAGCACACAGGCAGAGGAGAGAGGTCCCGTAACAGACAATCTGGCTTCATGTCAGCAGAGAATCCGTCTTCATATCATAGCAGAGAATCAGGCTTCACGTCAGCCACCAATGCAACAGTCCATTGTCAGATATTTAGGCCCAGCACCCAGGCAGAGGAGAGAGGTCCCGTAACAGAGGATCTGGCTTCATGTCAGCAGAGAATCAGTCTTCATGTCATAGCAGAGAATCAGGCTTCACGTCACCCACCACTGTAAGAGTCCATTTTCATAAATTTAGGCCCAGCACCCAGGCAGAGGAGAGAGGTCCCGTAACAGACAATCTGGCTTCATGTCAGCAGAGAATTAGTCTGCATGTCATAGCAGAGAATCAGGCTTCACGTCAGCCACCACTGCAACAGTCCATTGTCATAAATTCAGGCCCAGCACCCAGGCAGAGGAGAGAGGTCCCGTAACAGACAATCTGGCTTCATGTCAGCAGAGAATCAGTCTGCATGTCATAGCAGAGAATGAGGCTTCACGTCACCCACCACTGCAACAGTCCATTTTCATAAATTTAGGCCCAGCACCCAGGCAGAGGAGAGAGGTCCCGTAACAGAGGATCTGGCTTCATGTCAGCAGAGAATCAGTCTGCATGTCATAGCAGAGAATCAGGCTTCACGTCAGCCACCACTGCAACAGTCCATTGTCATAAATTTAGGCCCAGCACCCAGGCAGAGGAGAGAGGTCCCGTAACAGACAATCTGGCTTCATGTCAGCAGAGAATTAGTCTGCATGTCATAGCAGAGAATCAGGCTTCACGTCAGCCACCACTGCAACAATCCATTGGCATATATTTAGGCCTAGCACACAGGCAGAGGAGAGAGGTCCCGTAACAGACAATCTGGCTTCATGTCAGCAGAGAATCAGTCTTCATATCATAGCAGAGAATCAGGCTTCACGTCAGCCACCAATGCAACAGTCCATTGTCAGATATTTAGGCCCAGCACCCAGGCAGAGGAGAGAGGTCCCGTAACAGACAATCTGGCTTCATGTCAGCAGAGAATCAGTCTGCATGTCATAGCAGAGAATGAGGCTTCACGTCACCCACCACTGCAACAGTCCATTTTCATAAATTTAGGCCCAGCACCCAGGCAGAGGAGAGAGGTCCCGCAACAGAGGATCTGGCTTCATGTCAGCAGAGAATCAGTCTGCATGTCATAGCAGAGAATCAGGCTTCACGTCAGCCACCACTGCAACAGTCCATTGTCATAAATTCAGGCCCAGCACCCAGGCAGAGGAGAGAGGTCCCGTAACAGACAATCTGGCTTCATGTCACCAGAGAATCAGTCTGCATGTCATAGCAGAGAATGAGGCTTCACGTCAGCCACCACTGCAACAATCCATTGGCATATATTTAGGCCTAGCACACAGGCAGAGGAGAGGTTCATTCAACTTTGGGTAGCCTTGCAATATAATGGTAAAATGAAAATAAAAATAGGATTGAATGAGGAAGTGCCCTGGAGTCCAATAATATATGGTTATGGGGAGGTAGTTAATGTCTAATCTGGACAAGGGACGGACAGGTCCTGTGGGATCCATGCCTGGTTCATTTTTATGAACGTCAGCTTGTCCACATTGGCTGTAGACAGGCGGCTGCGTTTGTCTGTAATGACGCCCCCTGCCGTGCTGAATACACGTTCAGACAAAACGCTGGCTGCCGGGCAGGCCAGCACCTCCAAGGCATAAAAGGCTAGCTCTGGCCACGTGGACAATTTAGAGACCCAGAAGTTGAATGGGGCCGAACCATCAGTCAGTACGTGGAGGGGTGTGCACACGTACTGTTCCACCATGTTAGTGAAATGTTGCCTCCTGCTAACACGTTGCGTATCAGGTGGTGGTGCAGTTAGCTGTGGCGTGTTGACAAAAGTTTTCCACATCTCTGCCATGCTAACCCTGCCCTCAGAGGAGCTGGCCGTGACACAGCTGCCTTGGCGACCTCTTGCTCCTCCTCTGCCTTGGCCTTGGGCTTCCACTTGTTCCCCTGTGACATTTGGGAATGCTCTCAGTAGCGCGTCTACCAACGTGCGCTTGTACTCGCGCATCTTCCTATCACGCTCCAGTGCAGGAAGTAAGGTGGGCACATTGTCTTTGTAGCGTGGATCCAGCAGGGTGGCAACCCAGTAGTCCGCACAGGTTAAAATGTGGGCAACTCTGCTGTCGTTGCGCAGGCACTGCAGCATGTAGTCGCTCATGTGTGCCAGGCTGCCCAGGGGTAAGGACAAGCTGTCCTCTGTGGGAGGCGTATCGTCATCGTCCTGCCTTTCCCCCCAGCCACGCACCAGTGATGGGCCCGAGCTGCGTTGGGTGCCACCCCGCTGTGACCATGCTTCATCCTCATCCTCCTCCACCTCCTCCTCATCCTCGTCCTCCTCGTCCTCTAGTAGTGGGCCCTGGCTGGCCACATTTGTACCTGGCCTCTGCTGTTGCAAAAAACCTCCCTCTGAGTCACTTCGAAGAGACTGGCCTGAAAGTGCTAAAAATGACCCCTCTTCCTCCTCCTCCTCCTCCTGGGCCACCTCCTCTTCCATCATCGCCCTAAGTGTTTTCTCAAGGAGACATAGAAGTGGTATTGTAACGCTGATAACGGTGTCATCGCCACTGGCCATGTTGGTGGAGTACTCGAAACAGCGCAACAGGGCACACAGGTCTCGCATGGAGGCCCAGTCATTGGTGGTGAAGTGGTGCTGTTCTGTAGTGCGACTGACCCGTGCGTGCTGCAGCTGAAACTCCACTATGGCCTGCTGCTGCTCGCACAGTCTGTCCAGCATGTGCAAGGTGGAGTTCCACCTGGTGGGCACGTCGCATATGAGGCGGTGAGCGGGAAGGCCGAAGTTACGCTGTAGCGCAGACAGGCGAGCAGCGGCAGGATGTGAACGCCGGAAGCGCGAACAGACGGCCCGCACTTTATGCAGCAGCTCTGACATGTCGGGGTAGTTGTGAATGAACTTCTGCACCACCAAATTCAGCACATGCGCCAAGCAAGGGATGTGCGTCAAATTGGCTAGTCCCAGAGCTGCAACGAGATTTCGCCCATTATCACACACCACCAGGCCGGGCTTGAGGCTCACCGGCAGCAACCACTCGTCGGTCTGTTGTTCAATACCCCGCCACAACTCCTGTGCGGTGTGGGGCCTGTCCCCCAAACATATGAGTTTCAGAATGGCCTGCTGACGTTTACCCCGGGCTGTGCTGAAGTTGGTGGTGAAGGTGTGTGGCTGACTGGATGAGCAGGTGGAAGAAGAGGAGGAGGAAGCCGAGAAGGAGGAGGTGGCAACAGGAGGCAAAGAATGTTGCCCTGCGATCCTTGGCGGCGGAAGGACGTGCGCCAAACAGCTCTCCGCCTGGGGCCCAGCTGCCACTACATTTACCCAGTGTGCAGTTAGGGAGATATAGCGTCCCTGGCCGTGCTTACTGGTCCACGTATCTGTGGTTAGGTGGACCTTGCTACAGATGGCGTTGCGCAGTGCACACTTGATTTTATCGGATACTTGGTTGTGCAGGGAAGGCACGGCTCTCTTGGAGAAGTAGTGCCGGCTGGGAACAACATACTGTGGGACAGCAAGCGACATGAGCTGTTTGAAGCTGTCTGTGTCCACCAGCCTAAATGACAGCATTTCATAGGCCAGTAGTTTAGAAATGCTGGCATTCAGGGCCAGGGATCGAGGGTGGCTAGGTGGGAATTTACGCTTTCTATCAAATGTTTGTGAGATGGAGAGCTGAACGCTGGCGTGTGACATGGTTGAGACGCTTGGTGACGGAGGTGGTGGTGGTGGTGTTGGTGGTACATCCCCTGTTTGCTGGGCGGCAGGTGCCAACGTTCCTCCAGAGGCGGAGGAAGAGGCCGAGGCGGCAGCAGCAGAATAGGCCGAGGCGGCAGCAGCAGAAGAGGTAGCAGGGGGAGCCTGAGTGACTTCCTTGGTTTTAAGGTGTTTACTCCACTGCAGTTCATGCTTTGCATGCAGGTGCCTGGTCATGCAGGTTGTGCTCAGGTTCAGAACGTTAATGCCTCGCTTCAGGCTCTGATGGCACAGCGTGCAAACCACTCGGGTCTTGTCGTCAGCACATTGTTTGAAGAAGTGCCATGCCAGGGAACTCCTTGAAGCTGCCTTTGGGGTGCTCGGTCCCAGATGGCGGCGGTCAGTAGCAGGCGGAGTCTCTTGGCGGCGGGTGTTCTGCTTTTGCCCACTGCTCCCTCTTTTGCTACGCTGTTGGCTCGGTCTCACCACTGCCTCTTCCTCCGAACTGTGAAAGTCAGTGGCACGACCTTCATTCCATGTGGGGTCTAGGACCTCATCGTCCCCTGCATCGTCTTCCACCCAGTCTTGATCCCTGACCTCCTGTTCAGTCTGCACACTGCAGAAAGACGCAGCAGTTGGCACCTGTGTTTCGTCATCATCAGAGACATGCTGAGGTGGTATTCCCATGTCCTCATCATCAGGAAACATAAGTGGTTGTGCGTCAGTGCATTCTATGTCTTTCACCGCTGGGGAAGGGCTAGGTGGATGCCCTTGGGAAACCCTGCCAGCGGAGTCTTCAAACAGCATAAGAGACTGCTGCATAACTTGAGGCTGAGACAGTTTCCCTGGTATGCATGGGGGTGATGTGACAGACTGATGGGGTTGGTTTTCAGGCGCCATCTGTGCGCTTTCTGCAGAAGACTGGGTGGGAGATAATGTGAACGTGCTGGATCCACTGTCGGCCACCCAATTGACTAATGCCTGTACCTGCTCAGGCCTTACCATCCTTAGAACGGCATTGGGCCCCACCATATATCGCTGTAAATTCTGGCGGCTACTGGGACCTGAGGTAGTTGGTACACTAGGACGTGTGGATGTGGCAGAACGGCCACGTCCTCTCCCAGCACCAGAGGGTCCACTAACACCACCACGACCATGTCCACGTCCGCGTCCCTTACTAGATGTTTTTCTCATTGATATGGTTCACTACAACAACAAATATATTATTTGGCCCAATGTATTGTATTCAAATTCAGCGGGATATAAATTTGAGGCCTAGTATTTAGGCGCTGGGTGACCGGTATGGATTTAGTGACAGAATTAGACTTGGAAATGCACAGAAGCGTGTGTGTGAAGTTATTCTGAATGACCCTATGTGCACCTTGAATATTATATACCCTTTTTGGGATAGATTTCAAATAGCTCTGATATAGCAGGAACCACTAAATTATGAAATTGCTAAATTGGGAATTGTATTTCAACCCAGAACAAAAAATGTGCTTTGACGGACACTAAATATCTTGCCCAGCAACAACAGTACAGCGGTAACGAGAGATTTAGCAGGATATAAATTTGAGGCCTAGTATTTAGGCGCTGGGTGACAGGTATGGGTTTAGTGACAGAATTAGACTTGGAAATACACAGTAGCGGGTGCGTGTGAAGTTATTCTGAATGACCCAATGTGCACCTTGAATATTATATACCCTTTTAGGGATAGATTTCAAATAGCTCTGATATAGCAGAAACCACTAAATTATGAAATTGCTAAATTGGGAATTGTATTTCAACCCAGAACAAAAAATGTGCTTTGACGGACACTAAATATCTTGCCCAGCAACAACAGTACAGCGGTAACGAGAGATTTAGCAGGATATAAATTTGAGGCCTAGTATTTAGGCGCTGGGTGACAGGTATGGGTTTAGTGACAGAATTAGACTTGGAAATACACAGTAGCGGGTGTGTGTGAAGTTATTCTGAATGACCCAATGTGCACCTTGAATATTATATACCCTTTTAGGGATAGATTTCAAATAGCTCTGATATAGCAGAAACCACTAAATTATGAAATTGCTAAATTGGGAATTGTATTTCAACCCAGAACAAAAAATGTGCTTTGACGGACACTAAATATCTTGCCCAGCAACAACAGTACAGCGGTAACGAGAGATTTAGCAGGATATAAATTTGAGGCCTAGTATTTAGGCGCTGGGTGACAGGTATGGGTTTAGTGACAGAATTAGACTTGAAAATACACAGTAGCGGGTGTGTGTGAAGTTATTCTGAATGACCCAATGTGCACCTTGAATATTATATACCCTTTTAGGGATAGATTTCAAATAGCTCTGATATAGCAGAAACCACTAAATTATGAAATTGCTAAATTGGGAATTGTACTTCAACCCAGAACAAAAAATGTGCTTTGACGGACACTAAATATCTTTCCAAGCAACAACAGTACAGCGGTAACGAGAGATTTAGCAGGATATAAATTTGAGGCCTAGTATTTAGGCGCTGGGTGACAGGTATGGGTTTAGTGACAGAATTAGACTTGGAAATACACAGTAGCGGGTGTGTGTGAAGTTATTCTGAATGACCCAATGTGCACCTTGAATATTATATACCCTTTTAGGGATAGATTTCAAATAGCTCTGATATAGCAGAAACCACTAAATTATGAAATTGCTAAATTGGGAATTGTATTTCAACCCAGAACAAAAAATGTGCTTTGACGGACACTAAATAACTTTCCCAGCTACAACAGGACAGCGGTAACGAGAGATTTAGCAGGATATAAATTTGAGGCCTAGTATTTAGGCGCTGGGTGACAGGTATGGGTTTAGTGACAGAATTAGACTTGAAAATACACAGTAGCGGGTGTGTGTGAAGTTATTCTGAATGACCCAATGTGCACCTTGAATATTATATACCCTTTTAGGGATAGATTTCAAATAGCTCTGATATAGCAGAAACCACTAAATTATGAAATTGCTAAATTGGGAATTGTACTTCAACCCAGAACAAAAAATGTGCTTTGACGGACACTAAATATCTTTCCAAGCAACAACAGTACAGCGGTAACGAGAGATTTAGCAGGATATAAATTTGAGGCCTAGTATTTAGGCGCTGGGTGACAGGTATGGGTTTAGTGACAGAATTAGACTTGGAAATACACAGTAGCGGGTGTGTGTGAAGTTATTCTGAATGACCCAATGTGCACCTTGAATATTATATACCCTTTTAGGGATAGATTTCAAATAGCTCTGATATAGCAGAAACCACTAAATTATGAAATTGCTAAATTGGGAATTGTACTTCAACCCAGAACAAAAAATGTGCTTTGACGGACACTAAATAACTTTCCCAGCTACAACAGGACAGCGGTAACGAGAGATTTAGCGGGATATAAATTTGAGGCCTAGTATTTAGGCGCTGGGTGACAGGTATGGGTTTAGTGACAGAATTAGACTTGGAAATACACAGTAGCGGGTGTGTGTGAAGTTATTCTGAATGACCCTATGTGCACCTTCAATATGATCTACCCTTTTAGGGATAGATTTCAAATAGCTCTGATATAGCAGAAACCACTAAATTATGAAATTGCTAAATTGGGAATTGTATTTCAACCCAGAACAAAAAATGTGCTTTGACGGACACTAAATAACTTTCCCAGCTACAACAGGACAGCGGTAACGAGAGATTTAGCAGGATATAAATTTGAGGCCTAGTATTTAGGCGCTGGGTGACAGGTATGGGTTTAGTGACAGAATTAGACTTGAAAATACACAGTAGCGGGTGTGTGTGAAGTTATTCTGAATGACCCAATGTGCACCTTGAATATTATATACCCTTTTAGGGATAGATTTCAAATAGCTCTGATATAGCAGAAACCACTAAATTATGAAATTGCTAAATTGGGAATTGTACTTCAACCCAGAACAAAAAATGTGCTTTGACGGACACTAAATAACTTTCCCAGCTACAACAGGACAGCGGTAACGAGAGATTTAGCAGGATATAAATTTGAGGCCTAGTATTTAGGCGCTGGGTGACAGGTATGGGTTTAGTGACAGAATTAGACTTGAAAATACACAGTAGCGGGTGTGTGTGAAATTATTCTGAATGACCCAATGTGCACCTTGAATATTATATACCCTTTTAGGGATAGATTTCAAATAGCTCTGATATAGCAGAAACCACTAAATTATGAAATTGCTAAATTGGGAATTGTACTTCAACCCAGAACAAAAAATGTGCTTTGACGGACACTAAATAACTTTCCCAGCTACAACAGGACAGCGGTAACGAGAGATTTAGCAGGATATAAATTTGAGGCCTAGTATTTAGGCGCTGGGTGACAGGTATGGGTTTAGTGACAGAATTAGACTTGAAAATACACAGTAGCGGGTGTGTGTGAAGTTATTCTGAATGACCCAATGTGCACCTTGAATATTATATACCCTTTTAGGGATAGATTTCAAATAGCTCTGATATAGCAGAAACCACTAAATTATGAAATTGCTAAATTGGGAATTGTACTTCAACCCAGAACAAAAAATGTGCTTTGACGGACACTAAATAACTTTCCCAGCTACAACAGGACAGCGGTAACGAGAGATTTAGCGGGATATAAATTTGAGGCCTAGTATTTAGGCGCTGGGTGACCGGTATGGATTTAGTGACAGAATTAGACTGGGATATGGCCAAAAAATAACCACACTATTGCTGGTTAAATGCACTTGGTGACGGGCGCAGCTTGCCCCTGATGTAGTATATGGCCAAAAAATGAACAGACTATTGCTGGTTAAATGCACTTGGTGTCACAGCTTGACCAACCACACTACTGAGGGTTAAATGCACTTGGTGATGGGCGCAGCTTGCCCCTGATGTAGTATATGGCCAAAAAATAAACAGACTATTGCTGGTTAAATGCACTTGGTGTGACAGCTTCACCCTGATGTAGGCTTTAGCCAGAAAACAACCACACCATTGAGGGTTAAATGCACTTGGTGACAGGCGCAGCTTGCCCCTGATTTTGTATATGGCCAAAAAATGAACAGACTATTGCTGGTTAAATGCACTTGGTGTGACAGCTTCACCCTGATGTAGGCTTTAGCCAAAAAACAACCACACCATTGAGGGTTAAATGCACTTGGTGACAGGCGCAGCTTGCCCCTGATTTTGTATATGGCCAAAAAATGAACAGACTATTGCTGGTTAAATGCACTTGGTGTGACAGCTTCACCCTGATGTAGGCTTTAGCCAAAAAACAACCACACCATTGAGGGTTAAATGCACTTGGTGACAGGCGCAGCTTGCCCCTGATTTTGTATATGGCCAAAAAATGAACAGACTATTGCTGGTTAAATGCACTTGGTGTGACAGCTTCACCCTGATGTAGGCTTTAGCCAAAAAACAACCACACCATTGAGGGTTAAATGCACTTGGTGACAGGCGCAGCTTGCCCCTGATTTTGTATATGGCCAAAAAATGAACAGACTATTGCTGGTTAAATGCACTTGGTGTGACAGCTTCACCCTGATGTAGGCTTTAGCCAAAAAACAACCACACCATTGAGGGTTAAATGCACTTGGTCGCAGCTTGTGCTGGCGCACCACAAGACACAAAATGGCCGCCGATCACCCCAGAAAAATGTGACTGACAAACGGTCTGGGCAGCCTAAAAACAGTGAGCAATTGAGGATCAGCAGCTCAATGATCCACAGCTGCAGATCGATCAGTTAATCAAGTCCTTTGGAGGAGTTAATCTGCCTAATCTCGCCCTACTGTCGCAGCCGCAACCTCTCCCTACGCTAATCAGAGCAGAGTGACGGGCGGCGCTATGTGACTCCAGCTTAAATAGAGGCTGGGTCACATGGTGCTCTGGCCAATCACAGCCATGCCAATAGTAGGCATGGCTGTGATGGCCTCTTGGGGCAAGTAGTATGACGCTTGTTGATTGGCTGCTTTGCAGCCTTTCAAAAAGCGCCAAGAAAGCGTCACAAAAGCGCCAAGAAAGCGACGAACACCGAACCCGAACCCGGACTTTTACGAAAATGTCCGGGTTCGGGTCCGTGTCACGGACACCCCAAAATTCGGTACGAACCCGAACTATACAGTTCGAGTTCGCTCATCCCTAGTTACAAGTACTCTAGTTAGAACCTCTGTTCTAGATAAACTAGTCCTATACTCTTCAATGCGGAGTACTGACCTGGCCGTCAGTAGAATGCCACCAATGAAAATGTGGAGCAGTGACATTACCAGGCACACTGTTTCTATTCCGCCATGGTGAAGCTGCTACCAGGTGAACTCTAGTAACACCTGCCTCCAGACACTCATGTAGATGCTGCAAGGTGAAGCCTTGACTCTCATGAAGATGTTGCCAGGTAACGTCTGCTCACTCATGAAGACTCTGCTAGATTACTTGCAATTGTCCTGGGGCTGGAAGAAGAGAGCAGCATCTTCAATGGGAGCAGCGGTGCATTGACAAGTTCAGTCCACAGAAAGTATATGAACCTGAGCTATTGCTGAACAGCTGATCGGCGGGGGTACAGTGTGTCGGAAACCCTCCGATCTGCTAGTGATGAACTTTCCTGGAGATAGGCCATCACTTAATAAAAGGTGTGCAACCCCTTTAATTAAATAGTCTCTTCATACAAATATGTGTTGCAACATATTAAAGGGTTTCTACCACCATAAATACTGTTATGTAGTTGAGTGACATTAGCAATGCGCATAATGTCAGCACTACATAACAGTATGTTTCTGACATTTCTCCATGCAGCCGTTTTTGAAAAATAAACACTTGTATAATATGCTAATGAGCCTCTAGGTGCTATGTGGGCGTAAAATCAGCACCTAATGGCTCAGTCTACTCACCCTTTATCCCGCCCAGGTCCTCCGTTCTTGATTGATGTCACTGTTCCCTGCATCGCAGAAGAAATCCTGCGCCGTTCTCTTCTGTCTTCGGCGCAGACGCAGTGAGTTATGGCCGCTCTCCTGATGCTGGCTTCCTCACTGTGACGTAGTCGGCGCAGGCGCAGTGAGGAATCCGGCACCAGGAGTGCATCATTCACTCACTGCGCCTGCGGCAAATACAGAAGTGAACGGCGCAGGCGCGGGATTTCGTCTGCAATGCAGGGAACAGTGACATCGATCAAGAGGAGCGGGGCGGGCAGAACAGGGGACCTGGGCGGGATAAAGGGTGAGTAGACTGAGCCATTAGGTGCTGATTTTACGCCCACATAGCACCTAAAGGCTCATTAACATATTATAAAAGTGGTTATTTTTCAGAAATGGTGCAGGGACAATTGTCAGAAACATACTGTTATGTAGTGCTGACATTAGCGCATCGCTAATGTCAGTCAGCTACATAGCGGTATTTCTGGTGGTAGAAACCCTTTAACTATGTAAGTCTATGTAAAGGACTTACAATAAAAGCTTCAAATAGCTGCAGACCTAACTCCCAATCCTGTACAGTGCATTCAAACCAAGTGCAGTAATCATTGTGCTTAAACGCTGTACAATAATCTAGATAGTAGATTGCTGTGATTGAAATGGCCATTCTTGGATATTGAAGAATTAACTTTTCAAGTGTGTTTTTAAATGGCAATTTAACATTTTCAGAAAAAGTACTGAATTCACCCATGAACGCTCATAAATTCACAAAACAGTCTGAATATAAATTCTCTAGGCCAAATACTGTATAGTCAAGTTTATTTGTGGCCATCATCAAGAGACAATTTGCTCAACCTCACATGCTATAATGATCAATAAAAATGGACATGGAAATGCATGTAATACAAATTACCCAAGAATAGGTACTCCTACTTCTACCACTGATTTGCACATGCTCTTAGGATGTCCCACCACTTGACCCTTCGTCAACACGACAAGCATGATTATTGATGTCTGATAATACAGAACAAAAGTCCTCACAGCTATGTAGAACTGTTGAAATCACAGTACTGACCTGGCTATCAGTAGAATGCTGATGTCAAATAATGAGAGCCGATTCAATTCAACTGAAAGACTGTCATTAAAATTTCTAGGAGCTGTCTAGGGTTAGAAGAAACATGTCTGCTTTCTTCCAAAAACAGTGACACACCTGTTCAGGGGTTGTTTCTGGTATTGCAGCGTGGTCCCATTGAAGTGAATGGGACTGAGATGCAATACCGCACACAACCTGTGGACAAGGGTGGTACCGATTCTGGAAGAATACCACCATATAAATCTAATCCTGACTTTTAAAGGGGTTGTCTGTCAGATTTCTTTTAGGTTCAGAGTAGCATAAAAAAAGTAAATAAGAATCCCTGCTATTTGTGTTTCAACGTGTATCAAAGAGTAGAGGAGTAGGTGCATCCACATAAGCAAAAAGAGTAAGGAGCGACTAGGAAGTGAATAAGAAGATAATCTCACCTTAATCAATGCAAGTCTAGTCCTCTACTGAAAATGAGACTTTTTTTAATGTATACTTTTATTTAAAATGTAGGTGCACCAATCACTTGTAAAAACAGATCCTTACAGGGAACCTGACATCTCGTATATGTAATGTTAAATGCCCACAGTACCTTATTCATGCAGTCATGGGACTCTGGATGCAGTTCTTATTGCCGTATTTTGATTAGTAAAGGGCTAAAAATGCACTTTTAAGGGGTCATTTATCAAGCTGAAATACGACAAAATTAGTTGTATTTCAGGCGCAGATTGTTGCGTAACCGTTAGTTGCACCTCTATTTGCGACTTTTCCCCGATCACGCTAGGACTAGAATAATATGGGC
The DNA here is from genome assembly GCF_014858855.1 of Bufo gargarizans. Taxonomy (NCBI): domain Eukaryota; kingdom Metazoa; phylum Chordata; class Amphibia; order Anura; family Bufonidae; genus Bufo; species Bufo gargarizans. The sequence goes on from NC_058082.1 coordinate 318,166,223, forward strand.
AGACCGTGGGCAAGGAAGGGGACAAGTCGAGAGGCCTATCTTATTTAGCATTTACTGTTTTAGGCATAGAAAAAGGGTCTAAATGCAAGACAGCTCAGAAGCTGTCTTACATTTAGAATCGGAAGTGGATACGCCAAAGTTATGTAGAGGCAGGTGCATCTTCATAACTCATGTAGATCAACCGCCAGCTATAGGGGTTATTAAGACTAGACTAGCTTCTAAAAAGCTGGTCTTAATAAATGATCCCCTTAATCTTTTTCCATCTGTATGGATATGAATCTGTGTAAGTCAAGGAGGCATGCGTTTTATTCCTCTGAGTCAAGGTTTCCCCGCCTGCCCAAACCTACAGCTTGATGTTCCTTGCCTGAGAAACATCAATCAAGATGCAAGAGGCAGGGGCGGGTGGAGGAGGGACTCAGGAGTAAAACCCCGGTCTCCTTAATTTTAACAGACTCATTTTTATATGGCGGGAAGAAGATTAAAAATACATTTACAAGTTAGAATACTGCAACAAGAACTTCTTCCAGAACCCCATAAGTGCCTTAATAAGGTACTGCCTGTGAGTGGCTGAAATTGCATATCCTTGAAGTCAGGTCAGTCTGGGCTACTATGAGTTCCATCATTTATCAATCTACTGTGCACGTCTGGGGCAAAACTCTTGGTTTTACCTTACATACGGGAATGCCAAGGGAGTGATAACCGCCATTCACAGGACATTCAAAGGGGTTTTCCGGGCTCCTGATATTGATGACCTACCCTCAGGATAGGGTATTAATATCCAATCAGTGAGGATCCAACACCCTGAACTGCCACCAATCAGCTGTTCCCTGATTGTGGAGCCTCTGGTGGTGTAAGTGGAACAGGGAGCACAGCGCCATTCAATGTGTAGTGGCCATGCCGGGTTACTGCAGCTCAGCTCCATTCAACCCTTTAAAGCTTGTCTGGGATTTACCCAGCAACACTGGCAATATATCACAGAGACTGCAATTTGTGACATTTTACATAAACTGTCCCTTTCCCCCTTTAAAACACTTTTGTGAACAATCCTGTGTAAAATGGCGACAGGCACCTGTGTTAGCACCACATAGCTTAATAGGACAAAAGAGGTAACGTCCTCAATAGCTGTATAATAGCAGAAATGTTTCTCCTATTAAGAGGCTGGCACACATCAGCAGTTTTCCATTTGTTCTGTGCTGTACCCATTTCTTGGTGCATGTAGCTGAAATACTATGGTCTTGTGATAATGATGCACACAGCGTTCACCCTGATTTCACATATATTTGCCAATTGCCATCCTTTTAATAGGGTGTAGTGAACCCTACTGGTCTTGCCAGCTGAATTACATTAATCTAGTGTCACAGACGAAACACACAGCACAAATGCCTATTTACGTGAACGCCAAGTGTCCATCTGAAAGCAGGGTTAGCCGTATGTAATCTCTGCAAGCCACTGGAAATGTCAGCAGCTCAATACTTCTGAATTTAAGCTTTTTTTTTTTTGCCTTTCTTTGGAGACTTCCACTGAGACTGAAATACAGTACATCTTACTCGGGTCTTGATAAATTAAGACGCATATCTTGTATATAAATTATGGATGGGACAGACGAGGTGGCAGGGATGAGCAGATGGGTTCCCAGCACGAATCCATTACGAGCACAAAAGGCTTGCTTTAAATGGCTCTGCTGGCTATTATAATGGAAGTTCGCACTGTATTTGACTTTGGCCACAAAGGAATGCAGCAAAAGATGATAGCATCAGATAAAAGACACTCCATTTAATTATGTAACAAGTATTGATATCCCATCATTTACTGACCCCTATCATTTCATTTTCCAGGGACAGATAGTACATAATCAATATTTTTTCCTGCTACAAAATTGGTAACTAGTAAACCAAGCACACATCTGGTAATTATGTAAAACAATATCATGTACAGGTGTAGTAGGGCTGAGTTTGTAATTTACACATTCCTTTTTGGCCACATTGAACCTCAAAACTGAGATTTAGGGCTTATGCCACCTGTGCGCTCATATGGGCCGAGCTTGTCCCATATTAAAGTAATGAGACCTAAATGTTCTGTGGGACTGTTTTGTTAATGGCCGTGTGGTGCTGTAGGCCATTATCAATAGTTTAGAGGCAGCTGTGGACCGTACTACCTCAGTGGTAATGGACGGCAGCATGGCCATGTCACAACTGGGACAAATGTGAAAAATGACATTTGCTGCAGTGAGACGACCCCTTTAAAGGGGTTGTCCCATGAAAAATATTTTACAGTTTTCAAACCAGTACCTGGATAGGAATACTTTGTAATTGCATTTAATAAAAGATTTTGTATAGAGACTATAAAATGTATATGTACAGCACTACCTGCTCTTTATTATTTTTCTATTTCTTTGACCTGCTCGGTGAGAAGGCCACCAATGCTCAGGTTCATCCTTCAACTGCCTTCTGAGCTGTGATAGGGAGAGAGCTCCAGTAGAAAAGACACGCCTCCTGAGCTGTGATAGGGAGAGAACTCCAGTAAAAAAGACACGCCTTCTGAGCTGTGATAGGGAGAGAACTCCAGTAAAAAAGACACGCCTCCTGAGCTGTGATAGGGAGAGAACTCCAGTAAAAAAGACACGCCTCCTGAACTGCAGCAGAAAAGCCACTCCCGTTGAGCTTTCAGTGTCACAAACGTGCTTGTTCGGGCTTCAGTGCTGTGGTCTCTATCTTTGGCACGGCCACACCACGTTGCATCCTTGGTAATAGAGCAATGCTCTGTCTAGAACTGCAGCGTACTCATGCTCAGGAAGATCAGCTGTGGGTTAAATGACAGCCCAGGTTATCAGTCAGTTTTATAGCATAATCCATGCCCCAATCAGTGCTGAGCTAATGAACCTATCAGGTCCTGGGTCTAGGACTCAGCGACCTATTTGAAGTCCTTGCTGGCGATGCAGCTTTCCCAGTGATAGTCTCTAACTCCCTAGCTGTGGCCTGGTCCTGTGTGATTTTGGATTGTCCATGTTACTGACCTCGGCTTGCTTTTGACCACTCACTGTCTCGTCTATTGGTACTGAGTCTCCCGTCTGGTTCTGATCTGGCTTGGCTTTTTGATTCACTCTGTCTCTCGATTTGGTAATTTCTGTCTTCCTGGCTGCGACTCATTTCTGTATGGCTCTGTATTTTTGTTGTTTGTGTATTTGCATTGTTTGTCTCGCATTTTAGCAGAATATGGAACATTGCCCAGTTGTGGACTTGCTGTTTAGAGCTTGATCTGCAAGTAGGTAGGGAAAGTGGGCAGGATCCTAGCTAGGGCTCACTGTTACTGTTCATCTCTAACTACTGACAATACAGTCAGCTTGATATAAATCTAGCAGAGCAATGAATCAGATGATCTCTGGATCCATGCGTGGTACAGAGCTGGTTCAAGCTTTGTTACAAAGAGATTGTCTTGTACTTTATGATGTCTGATTTTCATTGTTTACATTAATCATGGGATAATCCCTTTGAGAAATCAGTATGTAAATCATTCAGCAAATTTGACAAATGGTGTGTGACATTTAGATTATTTTCTTTTTTTTTTTTTTAAATGGTGTAAATAAATAAAATTGAACATACAAAAAAAAAGCCAAGACATTGTATATTGATTAATTACTCCCTTAAAGGGGTTCTGCACTTTCATTTAACTGATGATCTATCCTCCTGGTAGATCATCAGCTTCTGATTGGTGGGGGCCGACACCTGGGACCCCCGCCAATCAGCTGTTTGAGAAGGCAGCGGCGCTCCAGCAGCGCCGCGGCCTTCTTACTGTTTACCGCCGGCCCACTGACGTCACGACTAGTATCAACTACCGTGGGTGGGCCGGGCTAAGCTCTGTTCACTTGAATGGATAGGATAGATCATCAGTTAAATGAAAGTGCAGAACCCCTTTAAACTAGACAGCATACAATACAGTGGATTTACCACAGTGGCTGATGTTGGATGGTAAAGTCTAGTCTATGGGGGCATTTATTAAGTTCAGTGTTTTACATGCTGGTCTTCATCTACACCCACGGGGTCATATGCACCACAATTATTATGAGGCTCATTGCTTTTAATAGTTTTAGCACAAATGTGCAGATCCATGCACCAGAACTGAACTTTTCACAGCAAGGGAGCTGGTGTAGGTCTCAGGCATAATCTATGGAAATTTCCTGCTGTAGATGATAATAAATGCCTGCTTCCCTCCCACTTTTTGAAAAAGAAAGAGTAAAACCATCCAAAATTTAGAAAATATTGTGCAAGTGGGGTATGTGCTAAACGTTGTGACTTTTTTAGGCCATTATTCTGGTAAAAAGAGGTTAAATAAATATTCCTCTAAGTTTATACCAACTACTAGCTGGCTCATTTTGGTGCAATTGGACACACATTGTTGCATCACACGTCACACCCTTTTCTACTAAACCACACCCCATTGTCCAGTATGGATAGGAACTTTTTGGTACAGGGTTTTTAGACTTATGTTCTCTATTGCATCCACCCCTATGTTTGGCTAGAAAAAAATAAAAACTGTATAAAAATCAGCATGTGTGAATCAGCACTAGAGTTAAGCGAACACCTGGATGTTCGGGTTCGAGAAGTTCGGCCGAACATCCCGGAAATGTTCGGGTTCGGGATCCGAACCCGATCCGAACTTCGTCCCGAACCCGAACCCCATTGAAGTCAATGGGGACCCGAACTTTTCGGCACTAAAAAGGCTGTAAAACAGCCCAGGAAAGAGCTAGAGGGCTGCAAAAGGCAGCAACATGTAGGTAAATCCCCTGCAAACAAATGTGGATAGGGAAATGAATTAAAATAAAAATTAAATAAATAAAAATTAACCAAAATCAATTGGAGAGAGGTTCCATAGCAGAGAATCTGGCTTCCCGTCACCCACCACTGGAACAGTCCATTCTCAGATATTTAGGCCCCGGCACCCAGGCAGAGGAGAGAGGTCCCGTAACAGAGAATCTGTCTTCATGTCAGCAGAGAATTAGTCTGCATGTCATAGCAGAGAATGAGGCTTCACGTCAGCCACCACTGCAACAGTCCATTGGCATATATTTAGGCCCAGCACCCAGGCAGAGGAGGGAGGTCCCGTAACAGAGAATCTGTCTTCATGTCAGCAGAGAATTAGTCTGCATGTCATAGCAGAGAATGAGGCTTCACGTCAGCCACCACTGCAACAGTCCATTGGCATATATTTAGGCCCAGCACCCAGGCAGAGGAGGGAGGTCCCGTAACAGAGAATCTGTCTTCATGTCAGCAGAGAATTAGTCTGCATGTCATAGCAGAGAATGAGGCTTCACGTCAGCCACCACTGCAACAGTCCATTGGCATATATTTAGGCCCAGCACCCAGGCAGAGGAGGGAGGTCCCGTAACAGAGAATCTGTCTTCATGTCAGCAGAGAATTAGTCTGCATGTCATAGCAGAGAATGAGGCTTCACGTCAGCCACCACTGCAACAGTCCATTGGCATATATTTAGGCCCAGCACACACACAGGCAGAGGAGAGAGGTCCCGTAACAGAGAATCTGTCTTCATGTCAGCAGAGAATTAGTCTGCATGTCATAGCAGAGAATGAGGCTTCACGTCAGCCACCACTGCAACAGTCCATTGGCATATATTTAGGCCCAGCACACACACAGGCAGAGGAGAGAGGTCCCGTAACAGACAATCTGGCTTCATGTCAGCAGAGAATTAGTCTGCATGTCATAGCAGAGAATGAGGCTTCACGTCAGCCACCACTGCAACAGTCCATTGGCATATATTTAGGCCCAGCACACACACAGGCAGAGGAGAGAGGTCCCGTAACAGAGAATCTGTCTTCATGTCAGCAGAGAATTAGTCTGCATGTCATAGCAGAGAATCAGGCTTCACGTCACCCACCACTGCAACAGTCCATTGGCATATATTTAGGCCCAGCACCCAGGCAGAGGAGGGAGGTCCCGTAACAGAGAATCTGTCTTCATGTCAGCAGAGAATTAGTCTGCATGTCATAGCAGAGAATGAGGCTTCACGTCACCCACCACTGCAACAGTTCATTGGCATATATTTAGGCCTAGCACACAGGCAGAGGAGAGGTTCATTCAACTTTGGGTAGCCTCGCAATATAATGGTAAAATGAAAATAAAAATAGGATTGAATGAGGAAGTGCCCTGGAGTCCAATAATATATGGTTATGGGGAGGTAGTTAATGTCTAATCTGGACAAGGGACGGACAGGTCCTGTGGGATCCATGCCTGGTTCATTTTTATGAACGTCAGCTTGTCCACATTGGCTGTAGACAGGCGGCTGCGTTTGTCTGTAATGACGCCCCCTGCCGTGCTGAATACACGTTCAGACAAAACGCTGGCTGCCGGGCAGGCCAGCACCTCCAAGGCATAAAAGGCTAGCTCTGGCCACGTGGACAATTTAGAGACCCAGAAGTTGAATGGGGCCGAACCATCAGTCAGTACGTGGAGGGGTGTGCACACGTACTGTTCCACCATGTTAGTGAAATGTTGCCTCCTGCTAACACGTTGCGTATCAGGTGGTGGTGCAGTTAGCTGTGGCGTGTTGACAAAAGTTTTCCACATCTCTGCCATGCTAACCCTGCCCTCAGAGGAGCTGGCCGTGACACAGCTGCCTTGGCGACCTCTTGCTCCTCCTCTGCCTTGGCCTTGGGCTTCCACTTGTTCCCCTGTGACATTTGGGAATGCTCTCAGTAGCGCGTCTACCAACGTGCGCTTGTACTCGCGCATCTTCCTATCACGCTCCAGTGCAGGAAGTAAGGTGGGCACATTGTCTTTGTAGCGTGGATCCAGCAGGGTGGCAACCCAGTAGTCCGCACAGGTTAAAATGTGGGCAACTCTGCTGTCGTTGCGCAGGCACTGCAGCATGTAGTCGCTCATGTGTGCCAGGCTGCCCAGGGGTAAGGACAAGCTGTCCTCTGTGGGAGGCGTATCGTCATCGTCCTGCCTTTCCCCCCAGCCACGCACCAGTGATGGACCCGAGCTGCGTTGGGTGCCACCCCGCTGTGACCATGCTTCATCCTCATCCTCCTCCACCTCCTCCTCATCCTCGTCCTCCTCGTCCTCCAGTAGTGGGCCCTGGCTGGCCACATTTGTACCTGGCCTCTGCTGTTGCCAAAAACCTCCCTCTGAGTCACTTCGAAGAGACTGGCCTGAAAGTGCTAAAAATGACCCCTCTTCCTCCTCCTCCTCCTCCTCCTGGGCCACCTCCTCTTCCATCATCGCCCTAAGTGTTTTCTCAAGGAGACATAGAAGTGGTATTGTAACGCTGATAACGGTGTCATCGCCACTGGCCATGTTGGTGGAGTACTCGAAACAGCGCAACAGGGCACACAGGTCTCGCATGGAGGCCCAGTCATTGGTGGTGAAGTGGTGCTGTTCTGTAGTGCGACTGACCCGTGCGTGCTGCAGCTGAAACTCCACTATGGCCTGCTGCTGCTCGCACAGTCTGTCCAGCATGTGCAAGGTGGAGTTCCACCTGGTGGGCACGTCGCATATGAGGCGGTGAGCGGGAAGGCCGAAGTTATGCTGTAGCGCAGACAGGCGAGCAGCAGCAGGATGTGAACGCCGGAAGCGCGAACAGACGGCCCGCACTTTATGCAGCAGCTCTGACATGTCGGGGTAGTTGTGAATGAACTTCTGCACCACCAAATTCAGCACATGCGCCAAGCAAGGGATGTGCGTCAAATTGGCTAGTCCCAGAGCTGCAACGAGATTTCGCCCATTATCACACACCACCAGGCCGGGCTTGAGGCTCACCGGCAGCAACCACTCGTCGGTCTGTTGTTCTATACCCCGCCACAACTCCTGTGCGGTGTGGGGCCTGTCCCCCAAACATATGAGTTTCAGAATGGCCTGCTGACGTTTACCCCGGGCTGTGCTGAAGTTGGTGGTGAAGGTGTGTGGCTGACTGGATGAGCAGGTGGAAGAAGAGGAGGAGGAAGCCGAGAAGGAGGAGGTGGCAACAGGAGGCAAAGAATGTTGCCCTGCGATCCTTGGCGGCGGAAGGACGTGCGCCAAACAGCTCTCCGCCTGGGGCCCAGCTGCCACTACATTTACCCAGTGTGCAGTTAGGGAGATATAGCATCCCTGGCCGTGCTTACTGGTCCACGTATCTGTGGTTAGGTGGACCTTGCCACAGATGGCGTTGCGCAGTGCACACTTGATTTTATCGGATACTTGGTTGTGCAGGGAAGGCACGGCTCTCTTGGAGAAGTAGTGCCGGCTGGGAACAACATACTGTGGGACAGCAAGCGACATGAGCTGTTTGAAGCTGTCTGTGTCCACCAGCCTAAATGACAGCATTTCATAGGCCAGTAGTTTAGAAATGCTGGCATTCAGGGCCAGGGATCGAGGGTGGCTAGGTGGGAATTTACGCTTTCTATCAAATGTTTGTGAGATGGAGAGCTGAACGCTGGCGTGTGACATGGTTGAGACGCTTGGTGACGGAGGTGGTGGTGGTGGTGTTGGTGGTACATCCCCTGTTTGCTGGGCGGCAGGTGCCAACGTTCCTCCAGAGGCGGAGGAAGAGGCCGAGGCGGCAGCAGCAGAATAGGCCGAGGCGGCAGCAGCAGAAGAGGTAGCAGGGGGAGCCTGAGTGACTTCCTTGGTTTTAAGGTGTTTACTCCACTGCAGTTCATGCTTTGCATGCAGGTGCCTGGTCATGCAGGTTGTGCTCAGGTTCAGAACGTTAATGCCTCGCTTCAGGCTCTGATGGCACAGCGTGCAAACCACTCGGGTCTTGTCGTCAGCACATTGTTTGAAGAAGTGCCATGCCAGGGAACTCCTTGAAGCTGCCTTTGGGGTGCTCGGTCCCAGATGGCGGCGGTCAGTAGCAGGCGGAGTCTCTTGGCGGCGGGTGTTCTGCTTTTGCCCACTGCTCCCTCTTTTGCTACGCTGTTGGCTCGGTCTCACCACTGCCTCTTCCTCCGAACTGTGAAAGTCAGTGGCACGACCTTCATTCCATGTGGGGTCTAGGACCTCATCGTCCCCTGCATCGTCTTCCACCCAGTCTTGATCCCTGACCTCCTGTTCAGTCTGCACACTGCAGAAAGACGCAGCAGTTGGCACCTGTGTTTCGTCATCATCAGAGACATGCTGAGGTGGTATTCCCATGTCCTCATCATCAGGAAACATAAGTGGTTGTGCGTCAGTGCATTCTATGTCTTTCACCGCTGGGGAAGGGCTAGGTGGATGCCCTTGGGAAACCCTGCCAGCGGAGTCTTCAAACAGCATAAGAGACTGCTGCATAACTTGAGGCTGAGACAGTTTCCCTGGTATGCATGGGGGTGATGTGACAGACTGATGGGGTTGGTTTTCAGGCGCCATCTGTGCGCTTTCTGCAGAAGACTGGGTGGGAGATAATGTGAACGTGCTGGATCCACTGTCGGCCACCCAATTGACTAATGCCTGTACCTGCTCAGGCCTTACCATCCTTAGAACGGCATTGGGCCCCACCATATATCGCTGTAAATTCTGGCGGCTACTGGGACCTGAGGTAGTTGGTACACTAGGACGTGTGGATGTGGCAGAACGGCCACGTCCTCTCCCAGCACCAGAGGGTCCACTAACACCACCACGACCATGTCCACGTCCGCGTCCCTTACTAGATGTTTTTCTCATTGTTATGGTTCACCACAACAACAAATATATTATTTGGCCCAATGTATTGTATTCAAATTCAGCGGGATATAAATTTGAGGCCTAGTATTTAGGCGCTGGGTGACCGGTATGGATTTAGTGACAGAATTAGACTTGGAAATGCACAGAAGCGTGTGTGTGAAGTTATTCTGAATGACCCTATGTGCACCTTCAATATGATCTACCCTTTTAGGGATAGATTTCAAATAGCTCTGATATAGCAGAAACGACTAAATTATGAAATTGCTAAATTGGGAATTGTATTTCAACCCAGAACAAAAAATGTGCTTTGACGGACACTAAATAACTTTCCCAGCCACAACAGGACAGCGGTAACGAGAGATTTAGCGGGATATAAATTTGAGGCCTAGTATTTAGGCGCTGGGTGACAGGTATGGGTTTAGTGACAGAATTAGATTTGGAAATGCACAGTAGCGGGTGTGTGAAGTTATTCTGAATGACCCTATGTGCACCTTGAATATTATATACCCTTTTAGGGATAGATTTCAAATAGCTCTGATATAGCAGAAACCACTAAATTATGAAATTGCTAAATTGGGAATTGTATTTCAACCCAGAACAAGAAATGTGCTTGAACGGACACTAAATAACTCGCCCAGCTACAGCACTAGGGACAGATTTAGCGGGATATAAATTTGAGGCCTAGTATTTAGGCGCTGGGTGACAGGTATGGGTTTAGTGCCAGAATTAGACTTGGAAATACACAGTAGCGGGTGTGTGTGAAGTTATTCTGAATGACCCAATGTGCACCTTGAATATTATATACCCTTTTAGGGATAGATTTCAAATAGCTCTGATATAGCAGAAACCACTAAATTATGAAATTGCTAAATTGGGAATTGTATTTCAACCCAGAACAAGAAATGTGCTTGAACGGACACTAAATAACTCGCCCAGCTACAGCACTAGGGACAGATTTAGCGGGATATAAATTTGAGGCCTAGTATTTAGGCGCTGGGTGACAGGTATGGGTTTAGTGCCAGAATTAGACTTGGAAATACACAGTAGCGGGTGTGTGTGAAGTTATTCTGAATGACCCAATGTGCACCTTGAATATTATATACCCTTTTAGGGATAGATTTCAAATAGCTCTGATATAGCAGAAACCACTAAATTATGAAATTGCTAAATTGGGAATTGTATTTCAACCCAGAACAAGAAATGTGCTTGAACGGACACTAAATAACTCGCCCAGCTACAGCACTAAGGACAGATTTAGCGGGATATAAATTTGAGGCCTAGTATTTAGGCGCTGGGTGACAGGTATGGGTTTAGTGCCAGAATTAGACTTGGAAATACACAGTAGCGGGTGTGTGTGAAGTTATTCTGAATGACCCAATGTGCACCTTGAATATTATATACCCTTTTAGGGATAGATTTCAAATAGCTCTGATATAGCAGAAACCACTAAATTATGAAATTGCTAAATTGGGAATTGTATTTCAACCCAGAACAAGAAATGTGCTTGAACGGACACTAAATAACTCGCCCAGCTACAGCACTAAGGACAGATTTAGCGGGATATAAATTTGAGGCCTAGTATTTAGGCGCTGGGTGACAGGTATGGGTTTAGTGCCAGAATTAGACTTGGAAATACACAGTAGCGGGTGTGTGTGAAGTTATTCTGAATGACCCAATGTGCACCTTGAATATTATATACCCTTTTAGGGATAGATTTCAAATAGCTCTGATATAGCAGAAACCACTAAATTATGAAATTGCTAAATTGGGAATTGTATTTCAACCCAGAACAAGAAATGTGCTTGAACGGACACTAAATAACTCGCCCAGCTACAGCACTAGGGACAGATTTAGCGGGATATAAATTTGAGGCCTAGTATTTAGGCGCTGGGTGACAGGTATGGGTTTAGTGCCAGAATTAGACTTGGAAATACACAGTAGCGGGTGTGTGTGAAGTTATTCTGAATGACCCAATGTGCACCTTGAATATTATATACCCTTTTAGGGATAGATTTCAAATAGCTCTGATATAGCAGAAACCACTAAATTATGAAATTGCTAAATTGGGAATTGTATTTCAACCCAGAACAAGAAATGTGCTTGAACGGACACTAAATAACTCGCCCAGCTACAGCACTAGGGACAGATTTAGCGGGATATAAATTTGAGGCCTAGTATTTAGGCGCTGGGTGACAGGTATGGGTTTAGTGCCAGAATTAGACTTGGAAATACACAGTAGCGGGTGTGTGTGAAGTTATTCTGAATGACCCAATGTGCACCTTGAATATTATATACCCTTTTAGGGATAGATTTCAAATAGCTCTGATATAGCAGAAACCACTAAATTATGAAATTGCTAAATTGGGAATTGTATTTCAACCCAGAACAAGAAATGTGCTTGAACGGACACTAAATAACTCGCCCAGCTACAGCACTAAGGACAGATTTAGCGGGATATAAATTTGAGGCCTAGTATTTAGGCGCTGGGTGACAGGTATGGGTTTAGTGCCAGAATTAGACTTGGAAATACACAGTAGCGGGTGTGTGTGAAGTTATTCTGAATGACCCAATGTGCACCTTGAATATTATATACCCTTTTAGGGATAGATTTCAAATAGCTCTGATATAGCAGAAACCACTAAATTATGAAATTGCTAAATTGGGAATTGTATTTCAACCCAGAACAAGAAATGTGCTTGAACGGACACTAAATAACTCGCCCAGCTACAGCACTAGGGACAGATTTAGCTGGATATAAATTTGAGGCCTAGTATTTAGGCGCTGGGTGACAGGTATGGGTTTAGTGCCAGAATTAGACTTGGAAATACACAGTAGCGGGTGTGTGTGAAGTTATTCTGAATGACCCAATGTGCACCTTGAATATTATATACCCTTTTAGGGATAGATTTCAAATAGCTCTGATATAGCAGAAACCACTAAATTATGAAATTGCTAAATTGGGAATTGTATTTCAACCCAGAACAAGAAATGTGCTTGAACGGACACTAAATAACTCGCCCAGCTACAGCACTAAGGACATTTAGGCGCTGGGTGACCGGTATGGATTTAGTGACAGAATTAGACTGGGATATGGCCAAAAAATAAACAGACTATTGCTGGTTAAATGCACTTGGTGTGACAGCTTCACCCTGATGTAGGCTTTAGCCAAAAAACAACCACACCATTGAGGGTTAAATGCACTTGGTGACAGGCGCAGCTTGCCCCTGATTTAGTATATGGCCAAAAAATGAACAGACTATTGCTGGTTAAATGCACTTGGTGTGACAGCTTCACCCTGATGTAGGCTTTAGCCAAAAAACAACCACACCATTGAGGGTTAAATGCACTTGGTGACAGGCGCAGCTTGCCCCTGATTTTGTATATGGCCAAAAAATGAACAGACTATTGCTGGTTAAATGCACTTGGTGTGACAGCTTCACCCTGATGTAGGCTTTAGCCAAAAAACAACCACACCATTGAGGGTTAAATGCACTTGGTCGCAGCTTGTGCTGGCGCACCACAAGACACAAAATGGCCGCCGATCACCCCAGAAAAATGTGACTGACAAACGGTCTGGGCAGCCTAAAAACAGTGAGCAATTGAGGATCAGCAGCTCAATGATCCACAGCTGCAGATCGATCAGTTAATCAAGTCCTTTGGAGGAGTTAATCTGCCTAATCTCGCCCTACTGTCGCAGCCGCAACCTCTCCCTACGCTAATCAGAGCAGAGTGACGGGCGGCGCTATGTGACTCCAGCTTAAATAGAGGCTGGGTCACATGGTGCTCTGGCCAATCACAGCCATGCCAATAGTAGGCATGGCTGTGATGGCCTCTTGGGGCAAGTAGTATGACGCTTGTTGATTGGCTGCTTTGCAGCCTTTCAAAAAGCGCCAAGAAAGCGTCACAAAAGCGCGAAGAAAGCGACGAACACCGAACCCGAACCCGGACTTTTACGAAAATGTCCGGGTTCGGGTCCGTGTCACGGACACCCCAAAATTCGGTACGAACCCGAACTATACAGTTCGAGTTCGCTCATCCCTAATCAGCACACATGATAAACCTGGCACTGCTAGATGTTTTATTTCAAAGGGGACATTTCTCTTCCTCTGTAATTCTAATGCTTCTGAAAGATTTTGGGCTGCTACAGTCTTCATGACACCTCATGAAGGCGCTTCAAAAGAATTCCGTTTTCTATTTTCACCAGGGGAGTCTTGGGAGAGCCGTTTTTAGTGAGTAATATAGAAGTAATAATAATCTGTCAAATCGAATAAGAGGTAAAGAAACTCATTAAATGGTAACTGATCTAAAGGGAGCATATTTCAAAAGTGGTTCTGTTTGTAGCTTGAGAGGCTGTAATTGCACCAGTTCCATATTACAAGGTAATGCGGTAAACAGTCCCTTGGTGGACTAAGTATGGATGCCGGAGCTGTATACTAATCATGTTAATCTACCCCCAACAACCAGGCAAAATGTCACCTTTCATACTTGGCTTCAGTGAGCAATTTCCTGCCTCAAATTAGAAAAGTATATTGCTTTTTCATTTTTTTAAACATTAATATCATTATAATATAAAAACAGTATCATACAGTTGAGTATATAATCTGCTTATATGATATCATAGTATCTGGAAATTATGTGATTTAATGTCCTTATTATAACACATTTTGCATGAATGTTTTTTCATCATAGGATCACCTCAGAAGACCCTACAGCAGGGTTCCTCAACTCCAGTCCTCAGGGCCCACCTGATAGTCATCTTTTCAGAATTTCCTTAGCATTCAGCAGGTGAAATAATTAGTGTCAGTGCATCAGGACTTACCACTGGTATTCATTCTGTGGGATATTCTCAAAAGATGACCAGTAGGTGGGCCCTGAGGACTGGGGTTGAGAAATACTGCCCTAGAGTACCTTCTGTGACTAGAGGAAAGGCATTTTAATCTCCAGGGGCTTCTTTACAGTAAGAGCAGTGAAGCTGTGGAATAGCCTGCCTCATGATATAGCCTTAGCAGATCTTTTTAAGAGATGTCTGAAAAAGCAGCCCTAATTTTAGGAGCTCAAACATCATATGTAAGCCAGTCAGTAACTATGGAGGATGATTATGTGCTATGTATTTTACTATAATCTTGCTTATCTTTTTGTCTTGAGATCTGTGACTACAGTTTAGCTACAGTGTCCACAAGAGTCTCAGGTAGTCTGAGACACACCTCCTGTGTCATCATGAGTTCAGGCTGCAGCAGATGATTATTGCCATGTATGCCATTTAATGTGCCTTTCAGCCTGATCTGCAGAGGTGCAATGTGGTTGAGGCCACAGCACTTTAGTCTCGAAGCTCCAGCGACAACATAGAACTTCTCTGTTAATCAGTCTGAGAAGCGCCTGAGATTGTATGCAGCAAACTGAAGTTTGTGGCACTGCTTAGCACCAATTGAGAGATATGATTCAGAAAGAACCAGGTAGATGTTTTTTTTTTTCTTATATAGTGATTCTTTATAAGAAAGGAACCATTTTTGTTTATATTTCTATAAAGCTATGTTCACACGTTGTGATTTTTGCAAGAATTTGCACATGTATTCCATGCCAATATCTGGACAGAATCTGGCATAATTGTGCTTTCAATGCAAGTGAATTGGCAGTGGTGTAACTAGAGTTCTATGGGCCTCAGGACAAACTTTGGATCGGGCCCAACCCAACAACCCCCCTCTTCCCTTCACTGCCCCCAGTAATGTCCCTCACTGCCACCAGTATGGTCCTCCACTGTCCCCAATCTTCACTCTCATGTAACAGGGCCCGGCACTGTCATTTTGCTTAATGCCAGGCTCCGTCAGAGCACTCAGTCAGGCTCTGCCCATTTGCTTAACCACCTCCCGTCTGCCCGTTGACTATAAATGTCCGGGAGGTGGTTGATCTGAACGTCCATTCAGAGATCTCAGCTGCACGCTAATCGTGCAGCTGCAGATCGGGTTGCCCACTGTCAGTGACAGCAGGGCAACCCAGAGAGAAGACAGTTCCCAGGTGTCCCTGCCTTCTAGATCGCTGTATAAACAGCTATGCGCTTCCTGTTCTGGCCCGGCGGTCATGTGACTGCTGGAGCCGGGTGAGTGCAGGAGTTGTCGGGTCTTTCACAGACCTTGATCAGCGCTGCACTGAGGCTGTACAGCCTCTCTGGGGGGTGCATTTCCCCTTTAACTGGGGCTACTATGTCAGCGCCAGTTACAGGAGAAATCAATAGTGAAAAAAAAAAAGTGAAGTTAAATGTCCCCCAGAGGTCTTGTATGAACTTATAGGGGAACACAAAGTGTAAAAAAAATAATAATCAAGTGTTAAAATAAAAAACTAAAAAAGGTCTCACATGTAAAAAAAAAAAAAAAAATAGACATATATGGTATTACCGCGTCTGTGACGGTCGGCTATATAAATATATTACATGATCCGCCCAGTCTGATAAACCATTAAAAAAAAACTGTGTCAAAAAAGCCATTTTTGTCACCTTACATCACAAAAAGTGCAACACCAAGTGATCAAAAAGGCGTATGTCCCATAAAATCTTACCAATAAAACCGTCACCTCATTCCACAAAGTTTCAAAAATGGGGTCACTTTTTAGGAGTTTCAACTGTAAGGGTGCATCAGGGGGGCTTCAAATGGGACATGGCATCTAAAAACCAGTTCAGCAAAATCTGCCTTCCAAAAAACCATGTGGTGCTCCTTTTCTTCTGCACCCTGCCTTGTGTCCTTACATCAGTTTTTCGACCACATGTGAGGATTTTCTGTAAACCGCAGAATCAGCGTAATAAATATTAAGTTTTGTTTGGCTGTTAACCCGCAATGTGTTAAAGGAAAAAATTGATTAAAATGGAAAATCTGCCCAAAAAGTTAAATTTAATTGTTTTCACTTCATTTTCCTTTAATTCTTGTAAAACACCTAAAAGGTTAACAAAGTTAGTAAAATCAGTTTTAAGTAACTTGATGGGTGTAGTTTCTACAGTGGGCTCATTTATGGGAGTATCCACTATGTAAGCCCCACAAAGTGACTTCAGACCTGAACTGGTCCCTAAAAAGTGGGTTTTGGAAATTTTCTTAAAAATTTTAAGAATTGCTTGTAAAATTCTAAGCCTTCTAACATCCTAAAAAAATAAAATGACATTTCCAGAATGATGCCAACATAAAGTATACATGGGTAATGTTATGTAATACATATTTTATGAGGTTTCACTTTCTGTTTTAAAAGCAGAGAAATTGAAATTTTTAAATTGCGCATTTTTCCCAATTTCTGGTAAATTCGGGATTTTTTCATAAATAAAGGCAAAATATATTGACTCAAATTTATGACTATCATGAAGTACAATGTGTCACGACAAAACAATCTCAGAATGACTTGGATAAGTAAAATGGTTCCAAAGCTATTACCACATGAAGTGAGATATGTCAGATTTGCTAAATTAGGCCTGGTCAGGAAGGGGCAAATGGTTAATTTGTGAATATTACTAGTAGGGCAGCACTGGTACCTGATAGATTCTGGACCGACCGTATTTGATGCAGCTGAGATGAGCCTTCTGATGGAGCATGAAGTACAGTGACAGTTCTGTGTCCCATTACATGTGAGTGCAGTAGGCCCCCTGAGACTGCTCCTGTGAATTGGGTAATCTATGCCATAACCACGTGCTCTGCAAAAAATCTATTCATAGGGGGGAATACACATTCAATATCTGACTGGCAAACCATAGTTTGGTCAACAGCTTTGTCTCCCGACTCCCCTGACACATACTCAGCCAAATGTGTATGTGCATTCAGTGGGAAGAAGGGTGAAAGCCACTGCCAGACACCTCAGGCGGTGGATTATCTCCCAGGAAAACAAAAGGACCAGGTGAAAATATTCACTTTGCCCAATGCTCCTTTCTCCTGACATTATCCATCGCTGGAGAGTTGGGAGCTCCCCACACACATTAGATAAACCCGTTCTCAGCAGGTTCAGCCGACAGCACACTAGTGTGTACAGGGGCCTTTAAAAAAGGACCTTTTATGTTTTTTTATTAATTGAGATAAATACCTTTACTTGCGGGGTACCCCCTACTGATGCTGCCACCCTGCCTGATTTTTTTAAATATCGCTCTTGTGCCCAGCTGTGTTCCCCTGTAGTTTTACCGCTCAGTATGCTAATACTGAGCATCGGTACAGGGAGGAGGAGACGCCAGGGTTTCTCAATGGGCATCTACTTTTCCCGGGCTGTGCCATAATCCAATCACAGTGGAGGGCGTCACAGCCAGGGAGAAGGTGAGTTTTTTTTTTTGAAGAGATAGAGGGTGGTCCCTCAGGGGAGAAAGGTGCAATGGCACCCACCCCTAGTACTGCTCGGTAATAAGAACCGTGTGAAATAAAGGGGGCAGCAACGTATTAAAACTTAACTTTTACTATCGAAAATTAAGATCCCATAATTGGGAAAGAGAACCCCTTACAAACAAACAATACAAACAACAGCAAGGGACCCGAGTTAACAGGTCACCTTATGGTCTAGTCCACAGTACCGCCACTGTGCAGGGCGGAAGTAGGACTAGTAAACCAATGAAGACCACGGCGATGTGCCTAACGGTCCTATAGACATGCCAATAGGCAAAAGAAAAGGGTGGGTCTTACCGGCCGTGGACGATCTGGACCTTCTAGTCCGGTACCCAAGCAGAGGATGCTCTCACGCCTGAATACATCCTCCAGTGGGTAGTTACTTTATGTTGGAGGGCCACAGGGAAAATCCCCTTTGCATTGGCCAGCTTCAAATTTTTACCATGCAAAGGATGAATCACAGCATCCATAGAGATGAATGAACAGCACATCTCTATAGTTGCCTTTTTGATGATCAAAAATTTTCGGTACTGTCCTTGGCTTCATCTCCACAATGCACATTTGCTCAATGCTGCTGGACTCCTCTGTGCAAGTTTTACCTCCTTTTCTTTTTAATGTGGAAACAGACAGTTTTGACGGCTACTTCATGACATGCTGCTAGCTTAGTGGTCTCAAACCTACCGACAAGTTCCCGTTAATGACATAAATCTGTATGTCCAACATTCTGGAATATCATGCTGGTCCAAATACCAATATGACAGAAAATGTTCTAGAAGTCATATAACATGTGATGTTAGATATTAAATCCCCAGAAATCTCGCAATGGACTGTAAGAGGTTGTTGTGAAGGGCAAATTCCTTTCTATTACATGCGTATGATTAAGTATTTTTTTTTGCAGAAACTACTGTATTATAAATAGTAATGTAATCTTCTGTGATGGCTATAGTTTTATATTGTAGATTTTACTTTTAAAAAAATGTGGAAAAATGACTTGCAATAGCAAGTATAAGTACATAAATGGGAGAGCAACACCAATTTAAAATCCTTACTTGTCAAGAAGATGGATAGCATCATTTTTACAGCAGCTTTTCAATTATGCCTGTACAAAAATCTGCTACTTTATTTAAAGGTCCTCTAGATATCTTATGTTTCTCTGGTCAACTCTCTTCAGTGCTGGAATGGGATCCTGTACTTATCATGTCCTTTACATGGCTATATTTTTTATCAAGAAATATAATAAAATAAAACAAATCCCATTGTATAAAATTGTCATGTGTGAACTTGTATGGTAGTTAAAGAGGACCTGTATTCTCCTCTGACATGTCTGTTTTAGTAACTACTCGCATTCCACTTGTAATAGCGATTCTGGATCATCTGTTTTATGACTATGTTCTGCCATTCCATTATCATACCTCTAAAAGTTTGAGTGAATTATAAGCAGTTTGCAATGAAGGTCCATCTGGGTGCTACCAGCTTGGGGTGTGTCCCTGATATCTTGCTCCCCCAGGCGGGCATGGGCGCCACCTCCCACTCCCTTTTACTGCCTCTCCAGTGACCCCGCTTCCTACAGGCAGCAGTCTGCTTCTTCGTTCCTCCCACAAAGCACATGTGCCCTCTCCAGCTCTTAAATGGTCAGCACACACACACCCTAATTCACCCCAGCCTATGGTTGGCCACCTCTGGGTACTTAAGGCAACTTTTCCTATGGAAGGGTGCCTAAGCAATAGGTTATCTAGCCTGCTAGTTACCAGCAAAGATGTGCTATATCCGTTTGTCTGTACTGAGTTGACCGACCTGTGCCTGACCTTCATGTTGACCCATCGCTGCCTGCCCTGACCTTGGACCTTATGGGATTGCTCATCAATGGTGGATTACAATAGGGGCGTTTGGGTCGGCAGACCTGGGCCCAGCACCGCTGGGGGGCACAACGCCAACCCGTATGCCCACATACTGCGCGGGCCAGGAGAGCGCATAGTTCCCTGCTCCGCCACCGATCACCACCATAGGCTTCAGGCCTAGTAGGCCTGAGGCCTATGCGGTAGTGAAATCCTGGTGCAGGCGGGCATGATGTCATTGCGCACCTGTGTCGGGACGCAGTACTGTGATGTTTGTCCGCCTGCCTCATCCCGCTGTCACGGCGTGGTGTGGGTAGAACTCCACACTGACAACAACAGGAACTAGGCCTGGAAACTAGGGAAAGAGGAAAACTCACCACCTAGTGAATCCCTAAATCGATCCCTGACTACTATAAGTATGAACAGACCTTGATGATAGGAATGTTCATACGCTGGAACCTAGGGCTCAATCTGACCCTAAAGGTATCTGTAAATAGTGTCAGGACAAGATATGACCTGTTTCTTCCCAGCTGAAGGAACAGGAGACCCCCTCAGGCCTAACACCCAAAGGTAGGGGAATACAACAAACAAGAAAATGGGAAAATACACTTAACTCCAAAGTATGCAGATGAGCAGGAACTCAGAGGACAGCCAGAATGGAGCCATCAACTGCATAGCATGATGGGTGAGGCCAAACTAAATAGAAGAGTAGGAATGACCACTTAAGCTACACCTGAGACCAGAGGTGTGGTCATACTCAGCAACTACACAGAAATAAGTGAAACCAGAGAGTCTGTCAGAATACATCACGTGAAGCCAGTCACTTAGATCTTCTGACCCCTGTCACAGGAGAGACCGTGACACCCGCCTTTCTCTGCGAGCAAGCGCCTGGCCCTGGACCTAAGTGATTGTTTTTTTTTTTTTTTTATTATTTTATGTGCCTACTTTGGGGGACATGGGGGGGTGGAGACACACAGGAGGACATATTAGTGAAGAGACATTGAGTACTTCGAGGGGAAATTACAATATTAGGGCAAATTACTAAGTGGGGAAAAATTATTATGAGGAGATTACTATGTGAGTGCTGTGTGGTGCAAAATTATTATGGGAGGGATTACTATGTGGGGGCAAATTACTATGTGGGGCATTGTGGGGAATATTAGGTGGGGCAGTGTGGGGGAAATTATTGTGTCAAGGCAGTGTGGGAGAAATTACTATGTGGGGCAGTGTGGGGGAAACTACTGTGTTGGGGCAGTGTGGGGGAAATTACCATGTTAGGGGAAATTACTATATTGGTCAGTGTGGGGGAAATTACTAAATGGGGGCAGTGTGGGGAAAATAGATATGTGTGGCAGTGTGTGGGAAATTACTATATGGGGTGGTGTGGGGGAAATTACTGTGTGGGGGCAGTGTGGTGGAAATTACTATGTGGGGCAAATTACTGTGTGGGGGCAGTGTGGTGGAAATTACTGTGTGGGGGCAAATTACTATGGAGGTGGTGCTATTGGGGAGGCACTGTAGGGGCAATTCTATTATTTTTGGGGACACTATACAGGGATTATTGCCTGGAGCACAATATAGGGTGTTATTATTACTGAGGGCACTCTACGGGACATTATAACTGCTGTAGACTCCAATTATGTCTATTAGGGTCACTATTTTTTTAGCAGTATAGTACCTGGGGCATTGGGGAGCACAACGGGCACAGTATTGGGAGTGGCAGCAGGATGACACTGTAGGGACACCAGGATGGGGAGGTTAATGGAAAAATTGAGAAATCTAACGTGTCTGTGTTGCAAACTCTGTAGAGACGACATGTGGCTGAAAGAATTTGCCATGGTGGTCTGACTTAAACGGAGGAAAAGAGGAAAGAGAAAATCTACATTACAGGAGATGTCCCTGGATGTAAGAGGTATGTGGTGCTGTATTCTCCTCCAAGTCTTTTTTATTATAATTATATGTATTTTCAATTTGGCGATCAAATTTTTAAGTTTAGAAGCCAATTTGGGGTAATTTGTGGTATTTTTTTTTTACGAAGCACCGCAGCTTCTTTTTACAAAAAAAAACTAAACTAAAAATAAGGGAGGGCCCCAAGTTGGGTAGACAGCCACAGGCCTATCATGCATTTAATTCACCCCTGTTACTCATACTCTGTTTGCCTTGACCTTGGCCCATCCCTGGCCCCTGTCAACCACATAAGGACTACTCCAGGAGATAGCGCCTGGTAGCTCTCCTGCTGCAGGTGTTGAAGGATGAATACCAGAGGACAGCCAGGCTAACGCCTTAAGGTTTAGCCCAAAGCCAAATCTGTTGGTTGACACAGTGGTTCTGCAGTGGCCTGGTTTGGGGTTGCCCCAACGCTACGCTGGGTCCCCGGACAACCATTGTGGTGTCACCACGCGTTGCTGCTCTCTGGAAGGTATGGTAAGGCGTGGTGCACCCCAATGGGAAATAAGTCCAGAGAGTCAAGGTCTGCAGTAAACCAGGGTGCTTCTCTATTGGAGGAATTCAGGTACAAAACAATACAGGTAAGGCATTGGGCTGGCTTCTCCAGTCTCCTCCCTGGCAGAAGAAGGTTTTTAATGCTGAGGAAAGGCCTGAGCTAGCTGTCCCTCTCTCTCAGAAAACTGGCATCCTGGTCAAAGGCCCACAGTCTGTAGCTCAGTAGTCCGAGTGGCTCCTTGGTCACAGGGCTAGTGACCCATGGTCTGTGTCTCAGCGTCCCCCCTTCTTCTGGTCACTCATGCAGGCTGGCATGAGTCTCCCCCCAAGCACTGATCCCTAACTGCAGTACAATAGGGGCTCTGACTGCTCTCCCTAGATACAGTTTTGCTAGATTAGAACCTTCTAGTGGGAGGGGTGGAGTGAAGAAACTCAGCACAAACAGATAAATTGTTTCAGGTCCCGTCTGAATTAGACTTACGTTAGAGCTCCAATGATACTCAGCGGCAATGACACAGCAGGTTTTCTAGACAAAAACAAGAGTCCAGACATAACAGAGCTAAAAGGTCAGGCTGTCTGCTTTTTGGTGGTAAACAAGTCTGGGTTTTTCCCTCCAATACATGGTCTTCTTTAAACCCTATGGCAGCTGGAGAAAATTACCAGCTTCTCAATAGAAGCCCTAAACTCTCTCAGTATTCATTAACCATTTCCACAGAGCCATGCAAATACAGTGATAATGAATAGGATGTATATCACAACATATATATAAAATGCAGTTACATAGTATTAAACAGTTCGTTAACCCTTTTAGGTGAAATAAAGTAAGAAGTTTTAACTTTGCATAGGGGAAAATAGGCAAATGTCCAAAAATGTCCAAATGTCAAAGTACTCCCTGCTCCAGGGCACTACAGTTCCACATCCACTGCCGTAACATCTGGACTGTTTGTCAGTACCAAAAATAGGAAAATTGGTTGCAATTCTGACTTTCATTCCACTGACTTTCATTCCACCTGTTTGCTCATTTGAATGTTTATTTATTCATGTTATTCACTTATATAGCAATGACATATTCCATAGCACTTTACACACATTAGTATCACACAGTCTCACAACCTAAGTTCCTTATCAGTATGCCTTTGGAGTGTGGGGGGGACGACATACAAACTCCATGCAGTTGTAGGCCTTGGTTACATTCGAACCTAGGACCCCAGTCCTGCAAGGCACCAGTGCTAACCACTGAGGCAGCAAAATTACCTGTCCTAGATCAACAAAAATGACTGAAGAAAGCTTCCATCCTTTCTGTTAAAAGGAACCTGTCACATTGAAAATGTTTTTTGAGCTGCAGTCAACATGTTATAGAGCAATAGCAGCTGAGCAGATTGATACGTTTTTTGGGAAAAGATTCAGTAAAACTTTTATTTTATTATTTTAAAGAGTAATTAAAGTTTTATACAAGTTGCTTTTAAACTATTCTAAATAGCCCCAAGATAATTTTTGTAATATACTTTATTAATGAATTATGTTGTTTTGTAACTTAAATAGGTACACTAAGTTCATGATAGTACTGCTTCTTAACCCTTAGAGGACCCTGAGATTTAAAAAAAAATATTTTCATTTATCACTCCCCGCCTTCCCATAGTCCTAACTCTTTTATTTTTCCATTCACATAGTCTTATGAGGGCTTATTTTTTGCAGGACAAGTTGTACTTTCTAATGGCACCATTTACAGTTGCATACCATGTATTGGGAAGCGGAAAATAAATTCCAAATGGGGAAGAAATGGGAAAAATTCTGACAAATTATGACAAAGGTTTCTATTATTTATTTTTACACCGTACACTATGTGGTAAAATTGATCTAGTTCTTCATTCTCCAGATCAGTACGGTTACAAGGATACCACACTTTTATAATTTTTCTTGCATTTTAATACTAAAAAATTAAAACAAATAAAATAAAAAGAAATATGCTATCACCATATTCTGACCTCTATAACTTTTTGGTAGTTATGTGTATGGGGCTGTGTGAGGGCTCATTTTTTGTGGGACAATCTGTACTTTTCAATTATGCCAATTTGAAGAGTGTGCAACTTTTTGATCACTGAAGTGACAAAAAATGGCAAATTGTCTGTTTTAATTTTTTTTCCCATTACGCCAATTGCCATTAATATTGTTATATTTTAATTGTATGGGCATTTTCGCACACATTTTTATTTTTAGGAAAGGGGGTGATTTGAATGTTTAGATTTTTTTTTATATTTGTAAAACCTTTTTAAACTTATTTTTATTTTTTACTTTTTTTAAAGTCACCTTGGGTGACAATAACTTGAAATCATTAGATTGCCCATTGTGTTCATTAATGGCTATATAGCCATCATTGAAAACTTAATTTGCAATATCACAATACAATGTTGCCACCTAGAGGCCTGTTTTGGTATATTCCTGAAATAGACTTCTTATGGCTGATCGCATACCTGTGTTTCAGGTCTGCTATTTAAAATAGCAGAAACCCGGCAGCTATGGCTCCAAGTGCACGTGCGAGCGGGTGCCATGTTTAAAGACTGGACATCCATACATGTGCGGCGCAGGTGCTGAAGGGGATAAAATCATCATTCCTGTACAGCATTGGCTTGTTAGCAGCTGTACCGTGTATGAATTTCTGCTGCACAGGAGGGAGCACAGATTGCTGTTCTGTCTGCGCACCCCCCAAGCTAAATCTAGCACAGTACATTGGTGGACACCCTGTTCCCTGCCAGGATTTAGCTATGCGGAGCGAGTTCCTTTCAGCTCATGACTCCTGTACCGATGTGGTATAGAGAGCCTTGAGCTGAAAGGAGTGTGGGCACAGGCAGGAGCCCACTCCAATTAGCTAAAACCTGGCAGATCACATTGGTACAGAATATAGGGTACCAATGTGATGAGCCAGAATTAGCTTGGGGAGAGCGCAGGTAGGACAGGGATCTGTGCTCCCTCCTGTGCAGAGGTCTCCACAGCAGCAGAAATCCGTACAGCGCTGACAAGCCACTGCTGTACAGGAATTATGATTTTAAGAAGCCTGATTATCATGAACTTTGGGTACCTTTTTAAGTTGCTAAACAACATAATTCATGAATAAAAAATATGTTAAAAATTATTTTGGGGCTATTTAGAAGAGTTTAAAAGCAACTTGTATAAAAGTTTAGTTACTCTTTAAATTCATGTTCATTGTGGGCTTTAAAGTCAAGGAGGTGGTCTTATCAGTGATTGATAGGACCACCTCCTTGACTTCAAAGCCTAGAATGATCAGGAATATAAATCCATAAATAGCAAGTTAGATCTGTCTAGGTATATTCATGCACAAGACCTATACCCTTGTCGCTTGTTAAAATGTTAAGGTGAAGATGGCAAAGTCCCTTAGATTTTTTTCCCCTAGCCAAATTAAATAGTGATATAAGCAAAAAATAAAAGTGAAATACTAAATCATTTGTACTTCAAATTACTCAGTACAACTTGGCCAACAAAGTAGGTTAAAAAAAACTTCCATTGGGGCAATTTTTTTTTGTAAAGCTATCAGAATGGATAGCAATCTTCACTGACTCCTGTCACTGCTGTTCTACACTTCCTGGTCCAGGTTTAACACACAGGAAATATTCGGGGCAGGGGCAATATTCAAATTCACGATATTTTGCAAATATTTAGTAGAATATTCATCATATATTCGCAAATTCGCGATTATACTTTTGATTGCAAAAATTGGCAATGTAATATTTGCGCAATGCGCGCGAAATACAGGAGTGGGTCATTTATGCTACATTTTTCAAGCTGGTATAAGTTTCCTGAGACTGGAGAAAATGGTTGGCACGGCAGAACATTAGAATAGCTTCAAATGCAGATAGAGTGCTCCATCATATTTGCACTTGCTAATTTTATGCAATAGTAAGGGGTAGGCAACTTTTCCATTGGTTGCTAGGGATGTTGCTTAGCTGTGACAAAGCCTTCTCATTGGCCCACAAGCTAGAAATAAGGGTGGGATGATCACCTGATGTGTACTGTGTTAAAAAAACAACAACTGAATATTCAATTTTACAAATATATATTATAAATATTCGCGAATTCTGTAAGTGCCGATATTAGCTATTAAAATTCACTATTCGAATATTCTCGTTCAACACTAGTCCCTACATATAAATGTGTCATGGGTCAAGAATCCGCACTGCTACTTTATTAATCTATCCTACATATTGCCCTATGATACTCTGTACTTGTATTTTCTATCACTCTTCATTTCAGAAGTAGAAAAACAAAGGACTTATACATTTTTACTATTGATCTTTAACACCTATAATCATTTTCCCTATGAGTTGTCTACAGGGGATAATTAAGTGATGATAGGAATATTCCCATAACTAAACAGTTCAGATGATAATTCATATTTGGCTGACAGAACAAACTGCATAGTTTTAATGTTATAAATACAAATCAGTTTTGTATTTTCATCTCAAACATTTTTACAAAAATGACCTTGAAAGCAACATCCTTCGCATAATACTTTAAATAAGAAGAAAAATTATATTTCAGAATGATTCATTCATGTCTCTAACAATTAATTTTTGCAAATGTTAAAAGGACATGAAGTAGTGCATGAAAACATGTAGGGAGGAATTACATATGCCAGTTTTAAACTTTGTTTTAAAAAAATAAATAAACTGCTTTAGAGTAAAATGTCAAATGTATTAATAGGAGAAAACCACTTAATAAATTTGGAGCATCTTTGCCTGTCTGTATGCTACACATTGAAATCTACACCCATGTTTGCCCTATCATTTATGCAAATTTCTAACATAAATAGTAAATCTGAGACCAACGGTGTCCCCACCCTCTCCCATCTAACACTGACCACTTTTTCGGCACATTTCAGAAGTGTTCAGAGATATAAAAAGTAATAGATTTTAACTATGTTACCCTTAAACACTCTGGTAAACAAAACTGGTATAACTAATTTATTAACCCCTTCTCAACATCCTCTGAGTGGAGCTGAGTGGGTGCCATAGCTGCCAGGTGCCTGCTGTTTTATGCAGTAGACACCCAGGGGCAGAGTCAGTGATCAGAAACAATACCGATCACAAACTTTTAACCTCTCAAATGCACTGGTCAATTGTGACCATGGGATCTTAGTAGTCAATTATCCAGGAGTTCTGCACTTCTGGCAATTGAAAAGCTCCCCCAAGATGGAATTGCAGGAACCTTTTCATTGCTATGGTAACCTGGTGTCTTTTGAAGGCTCCAAGGCCTGCCATAGCAAAGTTGCTATCAAAACCTGCCTGTGGTAGAAAATGATCGGAAACAACACATTTCATCTCCCATTGACTACAATAGTAAACAATTGCAGTCTATGGGACAATTGATCAGAGCATTGGATGTTAATGCTCATTAGAGGGACTAAAAATAAATGTGAAAAAACTGAAATAAAATTGTTTTTTTTAAAATACAAATTCTAATCACCCCTCATTATGCTATTTCGCAAACAAAAATAAATGATAAAAGATTGTTAGCATCCCTACTTATTAAAATGGGCAAACTATTATATTATAATCAAAATGGCTGACTTGTTGTTCTTTGGTTGCCTCACCTCCCAGAAAAAAAAAAATCTAAAAGTTGTTTAAACCCCAAAATGCTATTATTGAAAAATACAGATCGTCTCCCAAAAATGAGCCCTCAAACAGGTCTGTAGATGGAATCTATAAGAACATATGGGGGCAGCATATGGTGAATCAAAGAAAAAGTTAATATGTTTTTACTTAAACTGTGTAAAACTATGAAATACTATAAAATGTGGTATTGCTGTGATCATACTGACTCACAAAATGAACTTAACATGTCATTTTTCTACTTTATTAAGAACACAATGGCAGAATTGCATTTATTTCCAGTTTCACCTCATTTAGAATTTTTTCTAATCTCCCCACTGCACTGTATGCAATATTAAATGTTGCCGTTAGAAAATACAATTTGTCTAACAAAAAAACAACAACATATAATATGGCTATGTGAATGAAGACAGGGAGATAAAAATGAAAATGAAAAAAACAGAAAAAGGCTGTCAGAAAGGGGTTAAACCTCCCCTGCATATTTTATGTTTATGTGTATTACATTAATGCTGTTCATGTAGACCAGTTGCAGCAAAGCAGCTTAGAAAAAAATGCATAAACCTCCTGACATTCATGAATGTCAGAGGCATTTGTATAAGTGTTAAAGACAACAGTTACCACAAATGATGTGAAATTAAGCAGCAATTTAAGCTGTTATTGACTCCATTAAGTTGCGGCTCCTCTTTCAGGAACAAAGATTTCTCTGATCCATTAATATAAATGATAGGCTGTTTAAACTGCTTTGAATTTGGCAGAATCTCATCCATTAAGCCGGTGCAAAAACCTGTGAGAATCAGATTAGTGCAGAATCATATCCTCTTTGTTAATATACAGACAACTCCCCTACATCCATATTCTCAGTTCAGTAGAAAACACTGGTTTGACAATTAAAAGTACATCAAATTATGGTGGATATATAGCACATACTCACCCTTATTTCTGTGTATTCTGGAAAACCTGACCAAAAGTCTTTGACAGACAAAAGTTTACAAAGTTGTATGAAAATGCAATACAGAATTACAGAATATAATAATATATGTCTATAGCTCACATACTACTATATATCCAAAGAGGGCACTAACGTGTGTTAACTTCAGGCAGAGTTCTTTCTAGAAGGTCTATGGGGTCATTTATCAAACTGGTGTAAAGTAGAAGTGGCTTAGTTGCCCATATCAACCAATCAGATTCCACCCTTCATTTTCCAAAGGAGCTGTAAAAAATGAAAGGTGGAATCTGGTTGGTTGCTATAGACAACTAAGCCAGTTCTATTTTATACCCGTTTGAGAAATGACCCCACCAGTGCCTATAACAAAGTCAAAGGCATTACCAAAATGAAGTGTTCAAAATGTCATTTTAGAGCAAAGAGGCACATTTCGGCATGCGGCCTTACTCAGGACTGTGAGGTTTCGGCACGGGGTGATTCATAAAGCCATTTTTGCACTTGTTTGCTTTGAACACTTCATGCTGATGGTGCTTTGGACTTTGTTACATATTTACTGTGATCACAAAAATTATGATATCTGCAATTATAGTAACCTACATTATCCAACTTACTCCCACAAATGTTGAAAAAAGAAGGAAGTAAAAAAAAAAAAACACAGTAAACTATGCAGACTCCCTAGACCAAAGGCTCATATATACCATAGAAACTAGACACAGATATTATATCACTTTTAGAGTGATTTGGCTCAGTCTTGAATGGTGTAGTCTCCTTTAATACTGGATGGGAAAGAAACAGGACCTTTTTCTCCAGAGGAATTGCATTGTTAGCAAGCACCCCCAAATGCTATAGATAAGAGTATGATGGGATAAACAAACACCAGGCACTTCTGCCTTCAATTTGGCAGCATAAAATGGGTGTCTGTTATGTTTAGTTGGGTAGTGTGCTGAAAAAACTAAGTCGATCAAGTTTCAACCCTAGTAGGCTCAAGGGAAAGACAAAAATCTCCCTTGAATGGCATAGACCATCTTTAATGACACAATCAGACACAATTCTGAAGCAACATTTTGAGAGATGATAAAGTTTACAACCCAATAAAAAGTGGATGTGAGACATTCTCTTTTACTCATGAATCTTCCACTTACTACAACAGATTACAGGAGAAAAATCATAAATTACTATCTAAGTGGAACCAAACACTGCCACATTTACATGAGAGTTCTGGTCTGTTGGAGATATGTGGATGACATGGGTACATTCTAGTGTAGATTTACAGCTTATTTCTGAAAAGTACTGAATCAGCAGTTATCGGTCACCGGGTTACACATTACCTGGTACTATGTCTAGAAGAGAAGTGAAACTTACCAGTCTTCCTTCAAGCCACTATATTAACGTTTCTATATATATATTAACATAGAAAGTATATTATAGTGCATTTTCTATTGTGCAGCAGTTGTGTGCGGTTCTGCTGAGATACCGCAGCTGGATAGAGGGACAAACGCTATTCGAATAACTATTTGCAACTGGTGTGATATACCTGTTGCCCCCCAAAAAACTGATCAAGGGGTGCGATATACCTGTTTCCACAAAATACTGACTGAGGGGTGTGATACACCAGCTTCCATAAAATATTGATTGAGGGGTGTGATACACTGGCTTCCACCAAATATAGATTGAGGCCTGGGATGCACCAGCTTCCACCAAATATTGATTAAGGAGTTTGATATACCAGCTTCCAGAAAATACTGATTATTGGGTTCTATATACCTGTTTCCACAAAATACTGAGAGAGGGTATTATACCGGCTTCCACAAAATATTGAGTGAGGCCTGCGATACACCGGCTTCCACCAAATATTGATTAATGGGTTTGATTTACCAGCTTCCAGTAAATACTTATTATTGGGTTCTATATACCTGGTTCCACAAATGCTGATAGAAGGGATTGAAGTACCAGCTTCCACAAAATATTGATTGAGGCCTGCGATAAACTTGCTTCCACAAATACTGCTCTTCTATAGGAACTTTATCACAGGGTCATTTTGAAAATGATAGGCAGAGGAAGAGGCAGACCATTCCGCAGGGATGGTAGGTGTCGGGCAGGTGCACCACGCCGGAGCCTAAGTGGGAAGTTGGAGAAGGTGCGTGCGATTTCGTCAAAGGATGCACCAGAGTTGGTTAAGTGTCTCACTCAGCCTTCCGCATCTGCACCATCTACATCCTCTGTATCAGCACCCTCCTCACTCTCTGCTGTGTGCACCCCTAAAGATACCATCACCACCACCACCATAGCCCCTTCACTTGAGTCAGCGGAATTATTTTCCCATTCATTCCCAGACCTTACTGATGAGCAGGCATTCTTGGCATCGGATGAGGAAGAGGATGTAGCAATAGCTGCCACCCAGCGGTCTTATGACAGTACCCAGATCAGCCCAAGGAGGGTCGTCCCCACTGTTGTTGCCTACTCCGAGATCTCTAATGTCAGTGGTGGTGAAGGTGACGATGATGACGTTACGTGGGTGCACATGGACGTTACGTGGGTGCCCACAAGAGAGGATGAGGAGGGGAGTTCAGAGGGATAGACCGAGCAGCAGAGAGGGAGGAGAAGGAGGAGAAGCAGGCAGAACTCGCAGTGCACAGGAGGCAAAAAGCAGACTGCAAATGTATCTGGAATGAGCCATCCACCATGCACGCACCCAGTATGCCAGGACATGGCTCCGCAGTGTGTGCTTTTTTTAACGTGTCAGCTGCTGAGAAAAGTGTTGCCATCTGCAGCCTGTGCTCTCAACGCATAAGTCGCGTTAAGCCCAACACTCACCTAGGGACAACCGTCTTAAGAAGGCACCTGGCCTCCCATCATGGAGCCCAGTGGGAGCAACACTGTTAGAACCCATAAGGCCACACTCCCGGCGCTTCACATCCTGCCGCTTCTCCTCTCTCCTCCCATTTGTCCTCCACCTTCCAGCATGCCGTCGCGTTTATCTGGCAAAAGGCAGGCTTCCGTGGCCCCAAATGTTCAAACGTAAAAAGTTGATGACGCCAGAAAATCTCTGGCCATTTGCAAAGATCTTACACGGCCATGGCTTGCCTTGATGACATTCAACGGCGACCCACTTGCTCGTCAGATTTCCGATTTGTGACTGCCTGACACAATGGAACTCCACCTTGTATATGTTTGATAGGCTGCTCCAGCAGAAACGTGCCGTTAATGACTACCTGTACGAACTTTGCTGTAGGACAGGTTCCGGGGAGCTTGTTTTTTTTCATTGCGCCAGTTGCTTCTCATGCGCGATGCATTCAGACTTCTTTGGCCATTTGATGAGATCACTAAATTGGTCAGTCACAGCCAGGGCGCCATCAGTGACATCGTACCTTACGCCTTCTTTCTGGAGCGTGCATTGCAAGCAGGAAGATTAGGAAGTCGC
This sequence comes from Bufo gargarizans, assembly GCF_014858855.1. NCBI lineage: Eukaryota > Metazoa > Chordata > Amphibia > Anura > Bufonidae > Bufo > Bufo gargarizans. The sequence continues at coordinate 318,198,456 of NC_058082.1, forward strand.
AATGCTGAATGAATTCCCAGGGGGAACTACTTCATCTGAGACAAGTCAGCAGGAGTCTGAAGAGGAGTCAGAGGAGGATGGTGTATAAGGAAAGGAGGAGGAGGATGAGCAGGAAGAGGAGGCTTTAAACTTTTCTGGGATCCCTGGTGTTGTCTGTGGATGGGTGGAGGAGACTGAGGATGACATTCTCCTGGGCAATGAGCAGGAGCCAGGCCTCTCCACCGCTTTCAAATTAGTGAAAATAGGGGCCTTCATGCTCCAGTGTTTGAAGAGAGACCCCCATATGAAAAACATAAAGTGCAAGGACTAGTACTGGGTGGCAACGTACATAGACCCCCGGTACAAACACAAAATGGCGGACATGTTACCATCATCACAGAGGGCTGTCAGAATGTAGGCCTTGCTGCGAGAGATGCTGCATTCTGCAGTTGTGGCCGCTGGCAGAGGAATTTCCACCCACAGAGAAACTGTTGTGGGTACCAATCCTACAGTGCATGCAAGATGAGGGCGGTTTGAAGATGTGTTGGTCTCTTCGGATTTGAGATCATTCTTGCAGCCAACCCATCGACAGCCGCCCTCCGGGTCTAGCCTCAGGGAACGCCTAGACCGACAAGTGTCCAACTACATCAGGTTAACTGCTGAGGTAGACGCTCTGAGAAACGAGGACCCCCTTGACTACTGGGTATGCAGGCTTGACCTGTGGCCAGAGCTGGCGCAATTTGCCATGGAACTCTTGGCTTGCCCCTTGTTAAGTGTACTGTCCGAAATGACGTTCAGCGCAGCAGGGGGGGATCGTGACCAATAAGCGCACTAGCCTAGATCACGACAATGTGGACTACCTCACATTTCTAAAAATGAATGAGGCATGGATGTCGGAGGAATTCAATACCTGTGACGACCACATTTAACTGCCTTATGCCAGCCCACACATATCCGCCACCACACAGAATAAATCACGGTCAAAATCTTATGTAAATACAGCGGCATAAAAGGCCTTTTCTGTCCGGTGAATCCCTAATGTTTGGGGCCACAGAGGAATTCAACACCTGTGAAGACCACTTGTTATCGAATTTCCACTATTAATTTGTATTTTGTCGGAATATTTATGCTGTCTCCGATTGACAGTCTATATGATTTATGTGAATAAATTAAAATCGGTAATAAAGGAGATTCTAACTTATTATCATAAATATCAAGCTAAAACAAGCTCGTGATCTGCGTTGAATTGAAGACAAAACCCAGTTACAGACAAAATATATATGTAATTTATTAATACAATTTATAGTGCAAAATAATATATATATAACAAAATTGGCGGTAATAAAATTCAATCAATGATATGCAAAATAGTGGTAAAGACCCAAATAATTGAGAACCTATATCTATATATACACAATTATGCCTTCTTATAATAATACCCCTCACTTATATTAAAAGTCAATTTAATACTTGATTTCTCTCAGCCGACAAATGTCCGATTAAACCCAAATCTGGTTTATCTTTTATCTATATAAATATATATATATTATCAACCATACTGGTCTAGAACTGAATTCAGTTACTTGGAGATAATACCGTGTTTTCACTAGTATATTTTTAATCTCCCTGTATTGGATTAATTTTCAGGATGATGCTGCAGGTACACCCCAATCTTATTCCAAAACAGATACTATACACAAAGTATGGTTAATTGAATATATCTATAGATATGTATTATATTAATTAATTATCCTATAAAATATAGGTAAGGTTATACTATACCAAAATGTCAGCTAGCAGAAATCAGTTTCAATGGTTCTAAGATGGCTGCCTCCAATGACTGGCAAGATGGTCAAGATGATGTTCAGAGAGAGAGTCAGATCGATCCCTTCTGTCAGCCCATACCATCTTTTTATCCTATCTTAGAAAGGGCTTGGCCAAGTTTTATCATTAACTAGTGACCTCACTTTATAATTAATAGAACCATTCTCTAGGGAAAAATATACCCTAGATCTTTGTTACCCTAACACTAGATGGCACTAGTATTCCATACAAAAAAATCGAAGCATTCATTTATTTCTCTTATTCATATAATAGCACTAACATGTAATCTAAGGTTTCAGACAAACCTTGAGAAGATCTTAAAGAGACAATGAGTTTTATACTTGGTCAACTAACTTGTGTATCCTTAAGTCTTTTGACCAGACTTGATTAAATCAAAATAAATATGGCTATCTCAATTCATTGTTCTTGGATGAGACAGGGTTTGTTCATGATCACCTGTGTCCACATTTTCCCATTCCAGGAAAGAAATAATTAATTTGTGTGTTCCACTGAGACAGATTCTAAACATGACAGAGGAGTTTATACCTCATTTCTAATCTTACAATTGAATATATCTATGAGGACTATACTCTTATATATATACTATATATTAGCACACCTATTAAAATTGATTATATAAAATCAATCTACTCCTATATTGATTAATATAAAAACCACAAAGAAAGATTAGAGTCTTTCTATTCACTAAAATCATCAGAATCCAAATACATTGTCTTATCTAGGCCTTGGGACATCTCCTTCTCACAAAACAGACCTAGGTAAACACTTTGGTATATATCGTAAACCTTAGGTTAGCAATTTCAGAGTAAAGGGAAAAAAATCCCTCTGTCTTTTAAAATAAGACAAAAATGGTTGTCCCTTAGGCTCATGTCCATACTATTATATAGGCCTTATAATTATGGACTTTATTCATACCCAATAGTTCTGACAAATCCCCCCCCTTCTTCCCACGTTAGTCAAGGATCCCCTTAAGACCTAACTGGGAGAAGGTCGGAAGAATTTTCATGTTCATCAATATTGTATCTGAGTCTTTTATCGCATCATAACGTCAATCCTGGAAAAGTATATTATCACAGAGATCCTGTGTCCAATGGTTTTAGCATGTGAGAAAAATGCAAAACTTGGCACCAGTCATGCCATTATTGCTGTGACTTTGTTCTCATGCATAATGTACCAATTTGGTTCCTTTCCCAAGCTAAAATGGTGATATCCGGTATCTTCATCCAATGAATGTCCTTGGATCCAGTTTCGCAAAGATTCCTGAAATATAATCTTCTTAGCCATCATTCACAATCCTGGGACATCTGAAACACGACTGTAGATTCGGGTTGATGATTAGTTCCGTCTTTAATTGGACCTCCTGAATCAACACCATCTGCACAATATCTGTATCTTTGTTGTCATCATCATCGCCAGGAATCACGTCTGGTTCCGCCCGTCCTTTTTCTATAAAGGAAAATGAAAGTATGAATACAGTATATATATATATTTATTTATTTTTTCTTTTGATATACAGTTTCCCTAGCGTTGCTATGTAAAATGCTTTATATGGAAACCCCAGAATTGGAACATCTGTGAACTGAGAGAAATCAGATTAACGCATCCTTATTCATTCTCTTATTCAGCGTCATCTTCTATGATTCTCAGTTCTGATCTTGGATGACATACTCGCAATTGATTTACATGGACCCATTTCTCGATGAAACCATCTTTGGTATTAATTTTCACCTTATAAACTACAGGTGATATTTTATCAATTACATCATACGGACCTTTCCATGATGGTAGAAATTTTCTTTCTTTTACCCGATCCCGGGCAAAGTTATAGAGATACACTCTATCTCCTACCTCATATTCCTTTTTGGTAGTTTTCAAATCATAATAAGTTTTGTTACTTACGGCCGCTTTCTCAAGATTCTTCTGCGCGAAAGCAAACGCGTGTTGAAGATACTTACGAAGGTCTTCCACATACTGATGTGTCGTGGCTGCATTGATCAGGTTATGATCTGATGTGCGATACAACAGATGTTGAGGAAGTACCATTCTTCTTCCTGTCATCAGCTCAAAAGGTGACATCTGGGTAGCCGTACTTGGAGTAGCTCTAATGGCCATGAGTACTAATGGTAACCTTATATCCCAGTCTTTACCCGACTCCTTAACATATTTCTTAAGGATGTTGACAATAGACTGGTTATAGCGCTCAACGGATCCGCTAGATGTTGGACGATAAGCAATGTGTAATTTTCTCTTCACACCCAACATCTTCCACATCTTCGCCATTACCTCACTTACAAAGTGTGATCCACGATCTGAATCAATCCTTAATGGTAACCCAAATCTGGAAAATACATGGTTAATCAACAAAAATGCACAGGTCTCGGCTGTGTTATTGCGGGCCGGTAGACACTCTACCCATTTTGTAAACACACAAGTGACGGTTAACATGTATTTATTTCCTCGGGATGACCGGGTAACAGGACCAATAAAATCGATTTGGATGTCAGACCATGGTAATGAAAAACCTTTCTTCTGAAGTGGAGCACGATGTTTAGGACCTTGCGGTTGAAATTGCGCACATACCAAACAACCTTGACAATAACTCTGGACATCCTTTAACATATGAGGCCAGTAGGCATAATCACGTAGTGACTAGGGATGAGCGAACTCGAACTGTATAGTTCGGGTTCGTACCGAATTTTGGGGTGTCCGTGACACGGACCCGAACCCGGACATTTTCGTAAAAGTCCGGGTTCGGGTTCGGTGTTCGTCGCTTTCTTCGCGCTTTTGTGACGCTTTCTTGGCGCTTTTTGAAAGGCTGCAAAGCAGCCAATCAACAAGCGTCATACTACTTGCCCCAAGAGGCCATCACAGCCATGCCTACTATTGGCATGGCTGTGATTGGCCAGAGCACCATGTGACCCAGCCTCTATTTAAGCTGGAGTCACATAGCGCCGCCCGTCACTCTGCTCTGATTAGCGTAGGGAGAGGTTGCGGCTGCGACAGTAGGGCGAGATTAGGCAGATTAACTCCTCCAAAGGACTTGATTAACTGATCGATCTGCAGCTGTGGATCATTGAGCTGCTGATCCTCAATTGCTCACTGTTTTTAGGCTGCCCAGACCGTTTGTCAGTCACATTTTTCTGGGGTGATCGGCGGCCATTTTGTGTCTTGTGGTGCGCCAGCACAAGCTGCGACCAAGTGCATTTAACCCTCAATGGTGTGGTTGTTTTTTGGCTAAAGCCTACATCAGGGTGAAGCTGTCACACCAAGTGCATTTAACCAGCAATAGTCTGTTCATTTTTTGGCCATATACAAAATCAGGGGCAAGCTGCGCCTGTCACCAAGTGCATTTAACCCTCAATGGTGTGGTTGTTTTTTGGCTAAAGCCTACATCAGGGTGAAGCTGTCACACCAAGTGCATTTAACCAGCAATAGTCTGTTCATTTTTTGGCCATATACTAAATCAGGGGCAAGCTGCGCCTGTCACCAAGTGCATTTAACCCTCAATGGTGTGGTTGTTTTTTGGCTAAAGCCTACATCAGGGTGAAGCTGTCACACCAAGTGCATTTAACCAGCAATAGTCTGTTTATTTTTTGGCCATATCCCAGTCTAATTCTGTCACTAAATCCATACCGGTCACCCAGCGCCTAAATACTAGGCCTCAAATTTATATCCAGCTAAATCTGTCCCTAGTGCTGTAGCTGGGCGAGTTATTTAGTGTCCGTTCAAGCACATTTCTTGTTCTGGGTTGAAATACAATTCCCAATTTAGCAATTTCATAATTTAGTGGTTTCTGCTATATCAGAGCTATTTGAAATCTATCCCTAAAAGGGTATATAATATTCAAGGTGCACATTGGGTCATTCAGAATAACTTCACACACACCCGCTACTGTGTATTTCCAAGTCTAATTCTGTCACTAAACCCATACCTGTCACCCAGCGCCTAAATACTAGGCCTCAAATTTATATCCAGCTAAATCTGTCCCTAGTGCTGTAGCTGGGCGAGTTATTTAGTGTCCGTTCAAGCACATTTCTTGTTCTGGGTTGAAATACAATTCCCAATTTAGCAATTTCATAATTTAGTGGTTTCTGCTATATCAGAGCTATTTGAAATCTATCCCTAAAAGGGTATATAATATTCAAGGTGCACATTGGGTCATTCAGAATAACTTCACACACACCCGCTACTGTGTATTTCCAAGTCTAATTCTGGCACTAAACCCATACCTGTCACCCAGCGCCTAAATACTAGGCCTCAAATTTATATCCCGCTAAATCTGTCCTTAGTGCTGTAGCTGGGCGAGTTATTTAGTGTCCGTTCAAGCACATTTCTTGTTCTGGGTTGAAATACAATTCCCAATTTAGCAATTTCATAATTTAGTGGTTTCTGCTATATCAGAGCTATTTGAAATCTATCCCTAAAAGGGTATATAATATTCAAGGTGCACATTGGGTCATTCAGAATAACTTCACACACACCCGCTACTGTGTATTTCCAAGTCTAATTCTGGCACTAAACCCATACCTGTCACCCAGCGCCTAAATACTAGGCCTCAAATTTATATCCCGCTAAATCTGTCCTTAGTGCTGTAGCTGGGCGAGTTATTTAGTGTCCGTTCAAGCACATTTCTTGTTCTGGGTTGAAATACAATTCCCAATTTAGCAATTTCATAATTTAGTGGTTTCTGCTATATCAGAGCTATTTGAAATCTATCCCTAAAAGGGTATATAATATTCAAGGTGCACATTGGGTCATTCAGAATAACTTCACACACACCCGCTACTGTGTATTTCCAAGTCTAATTCTGGCACTAAACCCATACCTGTCACCCAGCGCCTAAATACTAGGCCTCAAATTTATATCCCGCTAAATCTGTCCTTAGTGCTGTAGCTGGGCGAGTTATTTAGTGTCCGTTCAAGCACATTTCTTGTTCTGGGTTGAAATACAATTCCCAATTTAGCAATTTCATAATTTAGTGGTTTCTGCTATATCAGAGCTATTTGAAATCTATCCCTAAAAGGGTATATAATATTCAAGGTGCACATTGGGTCATTCAGAATAACTTCACACACACCCGCTACTGTGTATTTCCAAGTCTAATTCTGGCACTAAACCCATACCTGTCACCCAGCGCCTAAATACTAGGCCTCAAATTTATATCCCGCTAAATCTGTCCTTAGTGCTGTAGCTGGGCGAGTTATTTAGTGTCCGTTCAAGCACATTTCTTGTTCTGGGTTGAAATACAATTCCCAATTTAGCAATTTCATAATTTAGTGGTTTCTGCTATATCAGAGCTATTTGAAATCTATCCCTAAAAGGGTATATAATATTCAAGGTGCACATTGGGTCATTCAGAATAACTTCACACACACCCGCTACTGTGTATTTCCAAGTCTAATTCTGGCACTAAACCCATACCTGTCACCCAGCGCCTAAATACTAGGCCTCAAATTTATATCCCGCTAAATCTGTCCTTAGTGCTGTAGCTGGGCGAGTTATTTAGTGTCCGTTCAAGCACATTTCTTGTTCTGGGTTGAAATACAATTCCCAATTTAGCAATTTCATAATTTAGTGGTTTCTGCTATATCAGAGCTATTTGAAATCTATCCCTAAAAGGGTATATAATATTCAAGGTGCACATTGGGTCATTCAGAATAACTTCACACACACCCGCTACTGTGTATTTCCAAGTCTAATTCTGGCACTAAACCCATACCTGTCACCCAGCGCCTAAATACTAGGCCTCAAATTTATATCCCGCTAAATCTGTCCTTAGTGCTGTAGCTGGGCGAGTTATTTAGTGTCCGTTCAAGCACATTTCTTGTTCTGGGTTGAAATACAATTCCCAATTTAGCAATTTCATAATTTAGTGGTTTCTGCTATATCAGAGCTATTTGAAATCTATCCCTAAAAGGGTATATAATATTCAAGGTGCACATTGGGTCATTCAGAATAACTTCACACACACCCGCTACTGTGTATTTCCAAGTCTAATTCTGGCACTAAACCCATACCTGTCACCCAGCGCCTAAATACTAGGCCTCAAATTTATATCCCGCTAAATCTGTCCCTAGTGCTGTAGCTGGGCGAGTTATTTAGTGTCCGTTCAAGCACATTTCTTGTTCTGGGTTGAAATACAATTCCCAATTTAGCAATTTCATAATTTAGTGGTTTCTGCTATATCAGAGCTATTTGAAATCTATCCCTAAAAGGGTATATAATATTCAAGGTGCACATTGGGTCATTCAGAATAACTTCACACACACCCGCTACTGTGTATTTCCAAGTCTAATTCTGGCACTAAACCCATACCTGTCACCCAGCGCCTAAATACTAGGCCTCAAATTTATATCCCGCTAAATCTGTCCCTAGTGCTGTAGCTGGGCGAGTTATTTAGTGTCCGTTCAAGCACATTTCTTGTTCTGGGTTGAAATACAATTCCCAATTTAGCAATTTCATAATTTAGTGGTTTCTGCTATATCAGAGCTATTTGAAATCTATCCCTAAAAGGGTATATAATATTCAAGGTGCACATTGGGTCATTCAGAATAACTTCACACACACCCGCTACTGTGTATTTCCAAGTCTAATTCTGGCACTAAACCCATACCTGTCACCCAGCGCCTAAATACTAGGCCTCAAATTTATATCCCGCTAAATCTGTCCTTAGTGCTGTAGCTGGGCGAGTTATTTAGTGTCCGTTCAAGCACATTTCTTGTTCTGGGTTGAAATACAATTCCCAATTTAGCAATTTCATAATTTAGTGGTTTCTGCTATATCAGAGCTATTTGAAATCTATCCCTAAAAGGGTATATAATATTCAAGGTGCACATTGGGTCATTCAGAATAACTTCACACACACCCGCTACTGTGTATTTCCAAGTCTAATTCTGGCACTAAACCCATACCTGTCACCCAGCGCCTAAATACTAGGCCTCAAATTTATATCCCGCTAAATCTGTCCTTAGTGCTGTAGCTGGGCGAGTTATTTAGTGTCCGTTCAAGCACATTTCTTGTTCTGGGTTGAAATACAATTCCCAATTTAGCAATTTCATAATTTAGTGGTTTCTGCTATATCAGAGCTATTTGAAATCTATCCCTAAAAGGGTATATAATATTCAAGGTGCACATAGGGTCATTCAGAATAACTTCACACACCCGCTACTGTGCATTTCCAAATCTAATTCTGTCACTAAACCCATACCTGTCACCCAGCGCCTAAATACTAGGCCTCAAATTTATATCCCGCTAAATCTCTCGTTACCGCTGTCCTGTTGTGGCTGGGAAAGTTATTTAGTGTCCGTCAAAGCACATTTTTTGTTCTGGGTTGAAATACAATTCCCAATTTAGCAATTTCATAATTTAGTCGTTTCTGCTATATCAGAGCTATTTGAAATCTATCCCTAAAAGGGTAGATCATATTGAAGGTGCACATAGGGTCATTCAGAATAACTTCACACACACGCTTCTGTGCATTTCCAAGTCTAATTCTGTCACTAAATCCATACCGGTCACCCAGCGCCTAAATACTAGGCCTCAAATTTATATCCCGCTGAATTTGAATACAATACATTGGGCCAAATAATATATTTGTTGTTGTGGTGAACCATAACAATGAGAAAAA